>NW_015150949.1:366627-390536 GCF_000732505.1 Cyprinodon variegatus
TTAATATCTAAGAAAAATCACGAAAACAATGTCCCCACTGCAGTTTTCTGAGGTTGTCATTCGCTTTACTTTGAAAAGGTTTCCTATATGACTTTAGTGGGAGCTGTGTGAGCTTCCAAACTGACCCGGATGTGCACAATGCCAATAAGAGCATCCTCATGTACAGCACAACAATAAACACAGACAAATTGGTGTTAATGGTTTATGTGCATAGCAGAACCCATATCTTGTGACAGTGGTTGCTCTGTTGTCTCCTTTGCATGAAGAAAAGGAGATTGAAAGTCTTTATTATGGCACTTAGGGAGATTTGACAGCCATTTCAGCACAAAAGGCTGTTCGGATGCAGCGACCCAGCCAGCAGTGGCGGGGCAGGAATGTTAACAACTTTCCAGAAACTGAGTTTATGTAGAACTTTATCTTGTCAAGGGCTGCTTTTAATCACACATGCCAGCGCCTCTTCTCTCAACTGTAAAGACGGAAGACTTGATGCAATCCAGTGTATCAGACCACAGCAGGAGCAGATCCCATGCATGAAGGGTTGCATACGGATTTTACAATGCAAACTACTTCCCACATCCAAACAGCTCCTATGAGCCTTTCAGTTAAGATTCAGGAAAGCTTTATCTCTGTTTATTAACAAGTTCTATCATCTCACTGTCTCTCCATTGTGCTGTCCCAGCTCCTGTTTGTTTAGGAAAACATTGTTTCAGCTTGGCACCTTAAAGTTGCAATCAATGAGGTGGAAAGTCACAACTAATCCACCTGGGTCGTTCCCACCGTCATAACATCCTAAAAGATCTGGTACGAGTCGTATTCAGGATCACAGATGTATGTGGCTCAAATATGACTTAAAAAATGTCAAATATGGAATTAAGTATTCCCATTTGCTAACCCGATCACTTGACCACCCCAAATATCTGATTTTTTCCACATTTGCCTGCGATTGAAGCACGGCCTTAGTTGACCTTATCTGAAGTCTAATCACTACTTTGTCCTGAAATAAATCTTTCTTTCCTCACATTCAACTCAGCAGTAATAAAAGAATGGTGTCTGTTTTTGTTCTAAAGCATTGAATTCTTCACAGTAAATGTTATAATGGGGTAAAGTGTCAAGAGAAGCTCTCTGAAATATTTCTATCACAATGAATGTACTATGAATGCCCTTATTGTAATAAAGTGGTCAAAATATATACTCTAATCCAGGTTCTGCTGTAAAATCAACATGTAACAACATGACTTTATTTTTGACACAATTTAGAGAAAACAATTGACTGTTTTGCACGTTTAAAATTCCCCTTGTAATTATAGCTTCTTGATTACAAAACATGTAATAATAATAGTTTTAGCAATGGCTGCACACTTAATAAACCGAGGTTATGCTGTATGATTAAATGGCAGTCCGACTTCAGAATCTTGCCAGGTTTAACCATCAACAACTACTGTATTTTCCGCACTATAAGCTGCTTCTTTTTCCAAAGCTTTGAACGATGTGGCTTATAAGAAGGTGTGGCTTCTCTTTTGATTTTTCCTAACCGCCAGAGGGAGAAGTCAGGTGGGAAATAAAAGACTAAGGGGCTAATTTTCATTCAGCACAAGAAGATGCAAGGAAACAGATGAACGGAGAACAGATGTCCAAAATTCACATTAAAGAGACAAAGAGCAGATAAAGCCCCATCTTTTGGTAGAATCATACTGCTGCTGGAAACTAGCACTCCAGGGACTATGCAGTATGTAGAGCTCCCCCTAAGGGTTTGGTGGGTGACAGTTCAGTGAAGGTACAGCTTATGTATGTCTGTCACCTCTATACCAGAAAAATACGGTAGATCTATATCGTGTGGATGCTAAAAATGCTTCAGAATTTGTGTACAGTAATTCAGTACAGCCAAAACTTTATCATACCCTACTGATGCTGAAGAAATAATTGTCAATTCAGAACCTTAGGTTTAAAGAGTTCTTTAGTTGGCTGTCCGAAGCTGAAGGCGATCCATACTTTTTAGCAAGGAGAAAAAAGTGTCATACAAAATAAAGGCAGTAACATGCAAAATTGGTAGCTTGAAAATAGTTTCTAAGGAGTAATCAGAGTCAAAACATACACCTAATAAATATGAATATATATCATATAGATAACATACACACATACAAATATATATATATATATATATATATATATATATATATATATTTTTTTTTTTTTTTTTTTTTTTTTACATAAAGATGCTTTAAAAAAAGTCTTGAAATTTAACCCTGACAAAAACTTTCAGAAAGAAAGTTTGACTCGGCATCCCCCTCTGCTGGTGTTGCCTCTTTTTTATTTTATTTTTTACGGATACTATGTTTGGCTGCAACCTTGGAGTTTGACTTAAGACAGCAGCCAACACGTCCTGTGTTTACAGGTTTGCAGGCATGTCACTGGAACATAAAGGCTTATCACGCATAGAAAACATCCTAAATATAAAATGTACATTTTCTATGTTTTTCTTTCCATTGATCCATAGCTTAACGTCATTATCAATTATATAGATTTATAATTTGAAAACATCCAAAGCCTTTATATTCCGATTTAAAAACACATTACATCAGTTTTATTCTGTCAACTTTTTTTCTTCATAATAGAGGGTAAAGCACTGTTCATCTTGCATTGAAAATTGGAACATTTAAAATCATACCAGATTTATTTGCATTTTCTCAAAAAAATGGTCAAAGAATACTAGCAAAGAAAGATAACATACATGCAGTTTATTGGCTGTGTTTCTGCAAAAAGCAAATGTAGTTAACAACATTAAGTCAATTCCTAAAGTAGCTAAATACATTTTCGGCTGTCTTTTTGTTTAATATTCAAAGATGTACCCTGGTTGTTGTTTTATTTTTGTGGCCTAGGGGAGTGGTGACCTAGTGGTTAGGGCATTGCACTCAGATCGCAGAGGCTCTGAGTTCAAGCCCCACTCCCACAGACTGCCACTTTGGGCCCCTGAGCAAAACCCTTAAGCCCCACACGGCTTCCCGGACGCCGCACAATTACAGTCCTCTACTCCCCAAAGGGATGTGTTAAATGCAGAGTGAATAATGTTGCCTGTATCTGTGACAATGTAATGACAATTATTGAATTCTACTCTATTTTACTTTTTTTCTGCTGCAAAGTCAGGGAAAAGACTTTTGGCATTTATATGTATATAAAGTTGAAAAGGATCAGTTTTTAAGCACTTATGGACAGAAATATCATAAATGTGTATTAGTTTTTTCTTTGTGTTGCCTGATTTTCAGTAATCTCCCAGAGAAAGACTGATCAGAATGAACTGATGCACACACACAGACACACACCTTTAATATAATTGCCTATGAGCTTGCAATAAAAGCAAACTTTGTCTGCAAAATTTTCAACATATATGTTTTTACAGCTTTTGCTTGATTTCCTTTCACATTTAATTTGGTGTTCTTTTCTCCTTTTTACATTCAATCATTGTTTTTAGAGTTCTTTTTTACCCTGTCTCCTGTGGGAGCTATCCTGACGCCACAATCAGTGCCATACCACCTTGGTGCCATGCCAGTGTGTCTTCCTGTGCATGTGTCAGGCAAAAGTTTCCCAAGTGTGTCTGTTCATATGTGGGTGTCTATGTCAATGTTGTTTGTGTTCATTTGCATAAATGTTTGTGTGGTAATGTGCACTTGTAATGCTTCCTTCCTTCCTTCCTTCCTTCCTTCCTTCCTTCCTTCCTTCCTTCCTTCCTTCCTTCCTTCCTTCCTCCCTTGATCTTGTCTTTTTTTCTAAACAAAAACAGAGACAGACAATCAGTGTTAAACATGGAAGCTAATGCTCACACCACTTTCATTCCAAACAGTTTTTTCTGTGCTCTCCTAGTCTGTCTCGGCCGGCTTCTCTAAAATAAAACACAAAAACTGAACCAACCAACATGGCTAGAAGCTAAAAAAAAAAATCTCCAAGGCTTCTACTTTTTTCCGCTGCCATTTTATTCCCCATCTGCCTCGGTCTCCTCGCTTTTTCATCTTCTCTTCCTTAAAACACTCCTCTCTCAGTCTGTCTACCCACCTTTCCCCTACATCTTTGCATCCCTCTTTCCTTCCCACTTGGCATCTTTTCTCTTTTTCCTCCTCATTCACCCTTTTGATCCCTCTCTCTCTGAATCATTAATGCCTGCCATGTCATGATCTGTGTGGATGTGAGCGGAGTTTAGAACGATGATTTCTCACTATATTCACTTGATCTCCCACTTGCTGCTGTATACAGTCAGCACACTCACCACTTCTGATACATTTTAGCATCAGATGCTCCCTAAAAGCCTTGATTTAACTTGAAAATGGCACAAACATGTTAGTAGGTGGTGCCGATGCAGACATTCTTGCTCCTGCTGTTTTCCTATTCAGTGTTAGTTGCTAGAATCGCCTCATTATTTTTTTTTCCAACCCCCCCCCCCCCACACACACACACACGTATAAAAACAACAAAAAAACAAACAAACAGGTGGTCACCTGATTTTTCCATGACTGCACCTTATTGTGGGATTTTGAAGTTTCTTTCTGCCTCATTAAGCCTTACCTTAACATAAATGCTGCACAATTTACAAAAAAAAAAACAACTATAAAAAAAGAAGATATTTTCAGACAGACCTTTGAGTTTGTTCTTCATACCTTTCCTGTGCACTTTTTTGCACAACATGTAATCTAGTTTGTCATAAGCAGTGGATTAAAATCTACAACCTAGCAATCTAATATTCTTTGCTTTTGCTCCATTGGCCAGTAACAGTAAACACAATATCACATTAACCACTGTTTATGCAATATGACAGCAAAATGAACACAGTTTTTCCTTCAAAGTGAAATTAAATTAGGTGAAATGCAGCAAATACAGTTACAGCAAGATTCAAAGTAGAATATTAACTTTTGATTGTCCAGTTTTTACTTTTATTTTGCAAATATTTCTATCTGTTGTTTGGATATGTTTTTTTTGTTTTGTTTTTTTTACAATAATACTTTTTTTATTTTTAGAAAACTGAAGGTGATTATATATAATGGCTTAGTTGGGAATTATAAAAAGCAAAATTTTGATCAGAAACAACCAAAAAAGGGATATATTTCCAACTATTAGCTGTCCTCTGTGAAGACAATGAGTGTGCACAATAATAAAGATGTTTATTTAAATCAAAGTGAATGATAAGTGTGAGAAATACTTGTTTTGTGTTTTTTTTTCTTTTACCTTTTTGTAATTCAGTGACAGCTATTTTGGGAAAAAAGGTGGATTTAAAACAATTTTATATTCAATAAATATAACTTTAAAATGTCTTTTTAATATCTACAGTATATAATAAAGAGTACAGGGATTATGCATTGATTTTATTTAACAAAAGCCCAAACTAGACATAATGGCAGTAATTTTAACACAAAAAAATACTGCAGAGGTATTTACAGAACAATTTCCACTCTTTATTAATAGGGACACAATGCTTGTATAGATTTTACTGTAATCAAATGCGTTGAATTATAACCTTAAATTAGTAACTATAAATGCATGTTTAAATACAAGAAGCAAGTGTAAAAGACGTGGAGTACAAATCAGTTTTTTCAAAGTGTTTTACCTGTACCTTGCCTTTTAAACATTTCTTATCAGCTTTAAAAAAAAAAAAAACTCCATTAAGATCAACTTAACCACCATAAACAAAATTCTGGCCAAAATGGAAATGATATAAATATATATTAATGAAAAGAAATATTTGCAAGAAACATTTTGTTAAATCCCGTTCACACTTACGACAGCACTGATACTATTTACAGTAAATTATGCCATGTACCGGTATATAAACTAACAGGAATGAAGAAATATAATTATATGTGTAAATATGCGTGTATAAATAATACAAATGTTTATGTGGTTGTAGATATACATACATAAACATCTGTTTTATGTATACATAATTAGTTATTGTACATATATTAGTATTTTATATTGCATGTATATCAGAATGTGGAGTTCTATTTTACAAATATAGATAGAAATATATACAAATCTTACAGCCATAAAAATAATGCATAAGCTTGCCTTCTTCCCACTCCTTTCCGAGCTACTTTGACATATTATGTACAGAATTATAAATGTATACTGACATGAAATATCCAATGTAGACACCATGGCATCATGGGTTTTTTTATAGGTCTGTTATGTGAAAAAATGGCGCAGAATAAGTTTATCTTTTTCACCTGGAAGACCAGAATATAAGCAGCAATCGTATTATTTCGTGCAACAAAAAAGTTTTGTTTTGTCCATTTGTAGCTACAGTATAGGGTTTCTTAGGAACTAACATCAACCACACTGATTTCAAAACAGTAGTAATGTTTACAATAATTATATTTATAAATGATAACTCAATGGAAAACTGAGTTAGAAATAGTTCTTTACATTAACTTCTCAGGTTGTACCTTTTCATAGCTAACATTTAAAATTTAATAGAAAAAGCTTCAAGACAAAGCCCAGCTTAGAAGATGGTTTTACTGCAGACACATTGTCCAGCACAGAAACGGAAAAGGATTAAAAGCTGAGAGATTCTCAATCTTCTAAGAATACCAATTTATTGAAGTACTAAGCCAACAAAATATAGACCCAGGATGAGAATCAAGTCATAAGAGAAAAAAGTGTGAAAGAGGGTAGAATGCTGAAAAGAAAGGATTAAAGTGGGAGAACGTTTTCCAAAAAAGAAAAGGGATTAAAGAATTTCTCAAAAAAAGACTATGAAGAGAAAATTATATTCAATTACAAGTAAATGAAAAAAAAATTAAGGCAACAATACAGACAACATAAGCTGATAATAGAAATATATTAGTAAGTGATGTCAATCATCTTGTCCTCTTTGTTTTTTACTAAAACTCAATATATTACATCATTCAGTGAGGCGTCTGTAAAGGTGAATGTATGCTCTCTGCTGCTGCTTTAAATTTCTCTCAAAGTCGTTTTTTTTTTTTATTATTCTCTTAAATGTTGTACGCTATGATTTCCTAATCTCGTCAGTGTCTTTTGTTCACATATCAGTTGGATGTCAGCTTAATGTGTTACTTATAAAAACAGCCAGGAGGAAAACAGCTTTAGTGCTAATAGCTGCATTTTAAGGTGCCATCCATGTGGCAGGCTGAGTGTGTTCATGTTTGCGTGTTCGGGATAGATGAGTGCTCGCATGCCTGACTTCCTGTCTGTTTTTCCAATTAAGCTGTAATTTTTTAAAGCGCAAGTCTTGTAAATCTTTTTTGTTGTCAAACTTCCCATAATCCCTTACATGTTTCCTACTTTATGACTCACGAGTAAAGCTCAAATCCCATCCATCCCCACGTCTCGCACAGTCTATCCACACATCAATTTTACGATGCAGAATGACGGCATAGTAAAGTTGTGGTTTTTATGCAGAGTATATAAATAGCATATTTCCACCAAAAGCACTTAATCAGAGACTTTGAGTTTGTCCTTTTATTTAATACTGCCATATTTGCATCGGTGGAATATCCCATGTTTATCCCATGTTACTTGTATTTATATTAAGAGTATTAAAGAAATTGTGGATGAATCTTGCATGAGAATTTTGTGTCCCTATAGAGAGGAACCATTACGTCTGAACCTGCTGTTAATTTAACATCCTAACACTCAATCAAACTTATTGAAATATTAACATCCTGTCTGCTGTGCCACAAGCAGCTGATACTAAGTTAGCAGATTACCAAATCATTTAATTATCTTTAGATGATCCTATCAGTTTCTTAATCATCAGATTACAAAATCTGTTTGTTTTTTTGTGTTTTTTTAAAATAATTTTATATTTTATTTTTTTATCTGTGACGGCAAAGAACTGATATTTGAACAGGTGGATTTGTGTTTTTATTGGGGCTGCATGGTGACATAATTGGTAGCACTGTTGCCTTGCAGCAAGAAGGTTCTGGGTTCAATTCCTGGCCTGTGGAGGAATAAATTAAAGGTATTCACAGGCTTTCTTTAAGAAGTGTGCACGTTCTCCCTGCACATGCGTGGGTTCTCTCTGGGTACTCCTGCAGTCCAAAAAAAATGACTGTTAGGTTATTTGGATTCTCTAAATTCTCCATAGGTGTGACTGTGTCTCTGTGTTGTCCTGGGATAGACTGGCGACCTGTCCAGGGTGTACTCACCTCTCGCCCATTGACAGCTGGAGATAGGCACCGGCCCCAGTGTGACCCTGATAAGGACTAAGTGGGAGAAGATGGATGGATTTGCATTTAAATCTGAACATAGGTTGCCAACAATCTGCAATTCTACACATAAAAGCACATATAGATAGTGGAAGGCTGTGTAGACGACTATTTCTACAGGTTTTCCTGCAACATATGTGTCATTTTTAAGTCATTTACAGCAGTCATGTTTAAATGTGTTATAAATATTAGGATTTTTACTGGTAATGCAGTTTTGTAGATAATTACTTGTATTCATTATATAGAAATACATTGCAACAAGCAAAATAGATGGGATTTTAGATATGACAATGTTGGTTTCAGTCATTAGAGACTTAACTGGTTGTGCAAAGCTTTAGATTTGACTGGGAAAAAACTACCTGTGAATACCTCTGATATATTCCTCCTCGTCCTTAGTCTGTTTTGCTAATGTCGGAGTCGTCCTACACTTCCAGAATGAGGTGAAATGTTTTCTTTCTAATTTTTTCACTCTTTTAAAAGGCTGGCTTTAATCACTAATTCAAAGACTGTGGAGGGATATTTTCTATCCAATTTGGGTAATGATTCACAAGCAGTGCCACAGTGCACAGCACTACTTCTTTGATCATGACACTGAAATACACTTGAGCAAACAATAATTATTTAAAGGGGACTTTATTTAAGTGGTACTTTGGAGAGATTGTTTTTACATCGTGTTGCTTCATAGTCATAATAGAATTCTAAAATAAAGAAACAGGCATTAAACCATCCGTCTGTATAACTTTTTAGAAAACAATTTTAACCTTTTTATTGATGAGAGCTAAAAATATAAAACTACTAGCAGAGAAAAAATTTATAAACTTTTGCAACCCCTGGTTTGGATGAAACTGTGAACCTTAGACTTAAAGTTCTAAAACAGATTCTTTTTTTTTTTCAGATTTTAGTTACTCCTGCTTGAAATGTTGTTGTTCATTTGTCCTAACAAACAGAACAATTGCTATGATTCCTATTTGTTTGCTGTCTCTGTGCGCTCAACCTTTTCTGGAAAGGCTGATATGTTTTCAGTTCTTTACCCAAGATACATCTACAGCTTTCACAGCTCTATCCCTTTTTTCTGCTTGACATTTCACAATTTAATGTTACATTGGAAGTCTCTCATCTTTGTTTGTATTTATCTGACAGTTTCTATTTTATCCTCAATGCAATGATTACTCATTCCTCCAATAAGCTTTATATCACATTTCAACTATTATAGGTTGTTTCCTGTCTTACAGTTGGATATCAAAGTCAAAATCTTTCAAAGAGCTGAAGGTTAATAATTGTTCCAATTGTGTCAAGTCCTTTGAAATATTTAAGATTTAGATGTTGTACAATACTGCATAGTTTAAAATGTGGAACTGTTGACCATCTATTGACTCCCAATGAGTTTTTGTTAGTACAGACAATTCATGAATTTAATAATGTTTTATTATAGACACACTGCAGAATTGTTTCAACATTTATTGCTCTGACTTTGTTTAAATTGTGTGCAGTGTCTGATTTTGTCAAATGCTAAGAATGTCTCAGGTCTTAGAAAAAAAAAAAAAAAGGATATCTTGACCAAACAAGCAAATGTTGAAGCTTAAAGGGTGAATTATACTTCTGCAACTTCACACATCAAATGTCGCTTGCGTCTGGTCGCGAACGAGTTTTGCTGGTATGCTTCTGCAACGTCTGTCTGGATTTTCCAGGGACGCACAACTGTTTCCCGCCAAAGCGCAAGGGGGAGCCTATTTTACGATGCCTCAGACAACATGTCTGAGGCATCATAAAAGGGGTTGTACTTCCGAACCTCCTCGATCAACCTTTTGTTGTGGTTATCCATTGTTATTATCACTCCTACACAGGCAGCTGGAAAGGCATACCAAGGACCAATCACAGGTGCTTTTTGTCTGCGCACTTCCGCTTGAGGTCTTCGTGGGTTTGCGACCGTCTGACGTGCAGTCAGGATTTTTTTGAGGTGCGCAACGACGGTTGCAGAGCCTCTGCGTGGGGGGCGTGGTCACGCACACAGACAGATTTGACGGTTGGAGAAGCTATGCGTTAGAAGTATTAGTTGGTAGTTATTCTCAGCTAAAAAACATTCAACAATTACCCATGATTCATTGCTGGTCAAATCTGATTGGTGAAGTTCAAACACCAATTGCGGTTGCAAAAATTGATATAATATGCTTTCAATGACCCAAAATAAACTTTATAGATTTTTTTAGCTTTGTGTACTTCCTTGCCGATACAGGGACATGTGACCCACCTCAATAGAAAAGCATAAAACATGAAGATTATTAAGCTAACACATCTTCCTAAAAGGTCTCACTCTTTTAATGTACACACACGTTCCCACAATGCAGTGCTAAACACAGACAAACACACACACACTGCTCCAGTTGATTAAACCTGTCATATCAGACCTGTCAGACAAAGAAAGAGAGAAGTGAAGGGAAAAGGTGGAATGTAATCAAAGAAGGAAATAGAGGAAAATATGACAAACTGTCCTTCACATGTATTTGTGATTAAAGAGATCTTAGAGCCAAAGGAGGGGGCCACAGACACATACTCCATCACAGCTCTGTGTGATGCTTGAGCAATGTAGGTATACAGCAACCCTTTGAGTATAAACTTATAAATAATAGAGCAGTGTAAAGGAAAGAAGCAGTAAATAGTTTTGACAAGCAAATGCATCACTTGAATGGCAATCAGCTCTATCTGCCACACCTCAGCTGTTTATTTCAAATGCTTACATCAAAAACTAATAAAAGTTGTTATGCCCTTTTAACATAATCAAAAACAAGAAATAGTAAAAAAAAAAAAATGCTGTTTTGTTTAGAAAAAAAAATTGAAGCGTTAAAGAATTTGTTTTTGTTTCTTTGGCGTTTAACCTTTATGATAACCCGTTATCAGATTTGTATTTAAAAGATTTATATTGTTTAACAGATAAAAATTATAAAAATGTGTTTTAATTGTTATGTTAGCAAATCTTGAACAACAGGCAGAGATCCAGATGTGAATGAAAATAAAAACGAATGAGGGAATTGCTTAAACTGTTACAATAACTTCTGTTTTTTTTTATTTCTGTAATATATATACTCACTATGTTGCAGGTTAAAGTTGTTCATACATTTGTTTTGCTGCTTTTTTAGAGGTTGAACACATTTGCTTCTTAAACTGAAGATTTTTTTTTTTGTTTTTTTTAATATCGGTTTAAAAAATTACATCAACATTTTTTCCTGTTTTTTTTTTTTTTTTTTGTGAGCTTTTGCACTTCTCCATCTTACACTTTAACCCAAAGGTTCATTCTTTATTAGGCTTAATATTATATATATTTCTCTTTCTGACATTTATATTGCTAGCTTCCCACCTTCTATTGATATGGATGTGTCTGAAATAATGAACTGAGCCTTGGGGGCATGTTTTTAAAAAATTTTTTTTACTTTAGGTTTGCTGTCCATCTTTGAGTTTTGCAATTCCCTAATGGCCTGTTCGTGTGTCCCAGAACCAAACAGGGTTTCCAACAGTGCCTGGCACATGACATGGTTGGGTTTGCTGCCGAGAAGCCTTTATGGCCTTAACGCATTGCCATTAATGCTGTAATACAGTGCTAATGTGCTTCCATGCTCATGATCCTGCACAACCACACATACACACACACATCTTTACAAACTCAAGCTGTGTTTCTCTGGAAACTAATGGGTTGTGTTCCTAGAAAGACACAACTACTTAAGAGCTGGTTAGGGGCTGAACACAGATGGTGTGTGTGTGTGATTCCCTATGCTTTTTTTTTGTATGTGTGCTTCCATATTGTTGTTTAAAAAAAAACACAGGAAGACAAACATATTTGGATTCTGTTGTTTGTTATTTCTGTACATTTACAGAGTCAATGATGAGAGGATCAGTATGAAAAGTCCCTTCTAATAACCATCCAGCTAACGGTTGTCCTCTATTTGTTCAGATTCATAGGAATTAAAATGAAGACTACCTTTTCTTTAGTCTTTGTGTTTTTGAGTAATCATAGAGTGGCCGGTCATGAACACTATTCATAATTAGAATCATTACTATAATTTATTTTATTCAAACTTCAAAACCAGTCAAGTAACTAAGCATAAATACATAGTAACCATTCATATACCTTGTCTTGATATCAGTAGGTCTAATTTACTTGAATGTTTATTTTTCTAAAGACTTCTTACTTTTGCTCACTACGTTTAAATGCACGTATCTGTCATTTCTACTCCTTGCTTTTCCAAAAGTGTACCACTACGCCTATTTATATTGATAACAATATGACATAGCAGAAACAATAGAACACAGGAATCTGTCCAACTGGAGTCCAATTTGTTGATAGAACAGCATCAACAGCGACATCAATATAATTCCATTGGAAATTACTTTATTAATCCCAAAGGGGGATTAAATTGTAGCTCCTATTTTCAGGGTTCTACAAAGAGCTGTTGTAGATGGTTATGGCTGTAGGCATGAAAGATTTCCGGTATCAATTTGTCTCAATCTGAGCCGGATCTAAAAAAAAAGGCTGTTACCGAAGACGCACTCTTGATGTATGACAGTCTCATAAAGAGGATGTTCAAGATTCCTCATCATTTTCTTTATTTTATAAAGAATATTTCTTTGTACAATCATCTCTAGAGCATCTGTTGGATTTTCAGAATAGACTCAACCATTTTTGAGCTTCCTCAAGTCATTTGCTCTGATGCTGTTACTCCAGCAGATGATGGTGGAAGGGATCCCGCTCTCCACATCAGCATCTTACTGCAAACACTGAAGGATCTAAACTTCCTTAAGAGGTAAAATCTGCTCTGTCCCTTCTAACAAGGGATGTTGCAATACACCATTTTCAAATATGTTGTGTACTGATACTTCAGCTTTCAGCACTAGGTACCACTGGTTATGAGAACAACTGACTAATGTGTTATAGGTTACACTTTGAACAGAAGTGAGTGTTTCCATCTGCTTATTTATATCAGAGGTTTTACATATAGGCCAATATATTCAACTCTTGGCTGATATGGGACCAATTTCTGTTATTGTTTTTAAATTTGGACATTCCTATTGCAAACTGCAGTCCGGTTTATTTTCCAGGCTAACATTGAGATATATATTCTCCCCCAGCAGCTCCAGGTCTTCTGCCATTGTGCTAATAGAGTCTGACCTGCTGCTGTCTTGTGTTCCATTGTTGCTCATGTCTGACTATGAGAGCCCTCTAAGTATTTCTGCAGATAAGAGGAACCTTGTGTATTTGCAGAAATACTTGGATGACTGTACAGTATTTTTAATCGTTATTAATGGGATTTTGTTCCACCTATTAACAGAAATATGAAAAACAACTAAATAAATAACTAAATCTTTTGTGAACAGTTAATATTTTCATATGATAAACAGAAAACTATTGAACCAAATATATTAAAAAGGGCAAGTTGAATACTTTGGTGTACCAGTTCCCAAGATGTTCTCCTCCCCATTTTGATTTTCATTTTCACCAACCCTTTTTAACTTTTGAAGAAATAACATTCAACTGCAGTGATTTGCATATTGAATTGAAATACACCACAATCTCCTTGAAATCATTGATTTAAATTATACATGAAAGAACAGATGATGGGTACTTCTTCTACATTTTTTTACAGTATTTGTGATCAGGCTGTTAATGTTTGTACTGAAACACTAGTCTGTGTGTTTCCTAAATTTGAAACAGTCGTAGCTTTTACATATTCCACTGTGGAAAGTGGTTAAATAATCAAAACATCAAAATAAAACAAATGACACATTATTATTTAATGAATACATAATCAAGCTAGCTTTTATGTTGCAGCTGAAGTTTCATGTTTCCTCTGTAAATCTCAGAGAATTGCTGTGCAGAGCTCAGACCTCATTTGGTATTAATGTTACATAAGTTCCACCAATCTAAACCTTAGAGCAAAACAAACAAACTTCTTCTCACTCTCTTTCAAATATGTTAACTGCAGTAAAACTGTTTTGATTTTGTTTGAGAAATGAATTTGGTTTATTTTCTTTTCTTAACATGGTCGAATTAAATAGTCCTAAAAGTGACAAAACACAAACAAATGTTGTAAGCTCTCTCTCTCCATTTTCCACACAAAATATCTCCAACTACAGTGATGTCAAGACCACTGTACCTCTTTTTACAATATCTTTCATAAAAAAAAAGTATGGCTTCACTACAATATGGTATAAATAAAAAAGAAAACAGGTGACATAATATTTGATTTATTAAAAAAAAGCAAAATTTGTAACTATTCCTCAAATAATCTGAGATAATTTTTTAATAAAGTTGCAAGCAGTTAAAAGTGTAGGACCAACTAGTAGTATTTAACAACTGGTGGGAGAGAGAAACTACAGTCCAAATGTATTAAAAAAAAAATAATTTAAATAGTGACCATGATGCCTCAGTTTTTTCTAATACCCTGTTTAGAATACTTTAAACCATACAAGCAAAAAAAAAAAAAAAAAACAGAAAGAAATAGTGATGTTCAAACGGATAATATTCAAAACAAATTTATTAGGATTATTAGAATTTTTTTTTTTAAAGGCAAAAAGCTTTTGCCAAATGCTGCTTTTTATTCTTTTTTAAAATTGTTATCAATACCATGATGTTTTAAATTAAATATGTAAGCATATTGACTGTAGAAACCCTTTGCACATGTATTTTAGTTTATTTATAAAATGCATCTACTCTTAAAATGCTCTAGAAAATTCAATTTAGACAGTAGTAGTTTCCATCTACTTAAATTATTATAAACCTAAAGCTGTCATGTTATGGCTATATGCTACCATATTCTGTGGAGAGTACTACAAATGAGCTCCATGAGCCTTGAATGTTTAAATGGTGAAGTGGGAGGAAGAAATGGGACCAGCTGTAAAGCTGCTAACCTCTCCCTGCATCAGTAGCTGCTAAGCTCTCGTCATAACTGGTTGCTAACAGAGCAGAGACAGGATGATAGCAGTGAGGCGTGAAGAAAATCTGCTCAGACAGAGAGCAGGGGCAGCACCTTTTGTTATCATTACTGCTCCTACAGATTGTATGACTCTGGATTAGCCCATCAACAGGTGATGTAAAATATCCTCTATCCTTTTAGGGAAGTAATTCAGTGACGCTTACCTAATTTACATGTTACAGCTGCCATCTGTTCCAAAGCAGCAGAGCAAACGCCTACAGACTTCACATAAAAACTGTTATTTAGGAACTCATAGATTTAATGCTCCTGTTGCTTTATTTAT
Source organism: Cyprinodon variegatus (assembly GCF_000732505.1). Lineage (NCBI taxonomy): Eukaryota > Metazoa > Chordata > Actinopteri > Cyprinodontiformes > Cyprinodontidae > Cyprinodon > Cyprinodon variegatus. The sequence continues at coordinate 382,083 of NW_015150949.1, forward strand.
GAATTTATATTCAAATACTTTGTTTTGGGAAACACCTGAGACTGTAGGTCTGTTCAAATAGATCATTCTTTCCATGTTCACAATAATTCTTGGCACATTTTTAGCTTCAGGTTGGCTGCAAACATGCAAGCCAGGTATGAGAGAGGAAATGACTTCCATAGGTGTGAGTTGGACGGTGAAGGATTTTCTGTTCCTGCGGATTAGTTGCAACAGATGACAGGTAACCTGTCCTGGGAGTATTTGTGTCTTTAATCAAGTGCACGCCTGGGTAAACATTAAGTCCTTGTAGCCTGAGTAAAAAAAGGCAAAGAATATAGAGTTAACTGATGGTAAATCTTATTTATAATTTTTTTTTTTTTTGGACATTTAAGTGGCTATTTTTATAAAACCTACATTTAATATAAATGGGGTTAAAAGCCCTGACCGCAAATCAAGACTTTACATAAATTAAGACCAGTCCTTCCAGACAGTAAAGGGACAGAACAAACAACTGTCAGACATCAAAAGGGGAAATATCCAGATCTTCATATCTGCGTCTGTCTGGAGGATAAAACCTGAAGCAATACTACATTCCAGTTCCAAATGTATGCAACTATCAGAGACCGAATTACCGCTTTACCTTCACTCTCTGTGATGGCCAAAAAGAAAATATGACGGACTTAAAAGCCCAGTTTTATTCTCAAGTTGTCATATACTGTCACTCTGTTAGAACTACCTGTCAAAACAAATGAACACACATGTTTTCTGACAGTAATGATATATTTACTTTTTAAAATGGTGCTATGTAGACTTTCATAAAGAAAACACAGAAAGTCAAGAATAAAAAGTATAACTCAAAACTCAAAAAGAAAACTTAAACAGAACCAAAAAGTGCAGAGTCACAGATTTTCTCATCATGAAATATTTGTATTACAAATATACTGGTTTACTTTTAATCTGTGGACCCTTATGGACGAATGGAGTTTAAGCAATTGAAGATTGGATTTAAAAAACTGCTTCTGGATGCCTTCAAAGGTATGTTGTTGTGGCTGGTTTGTAATGTTTACATTTTTAAATAATGTTATATCCGTGTTAATTGTTTTTTATATATATATATATATATATAATTGTTAAATGTGCTTTGGTCCTTGATGTGTCTATAAAATGAACTTGGTGGTTGAATTGTGGAGAATCTAAGCTTTCCAATGATGTCTAACATGTCTATATTGGTAAACATTTTACCGTTGTAATTTTTATGCATTCTGAGTTCCATTTTCTGACACGCTTAATCCAATCCAAAAACCATATAATCATTGTTTGAAAAAAACAAAACAATAAAGCAAAGGAGATGTTTTGTAATATTAAGATCTTTGCATATTGGGAAGCTTTAAATGGCTATAAAATGGGTGTGAGGCTAAAAATAAAGTTTAAGTTATTTCACAAAAACAAAATATAGATAGGTATACTTTGCAATTAACCACTCATTAAAGAGTTAAACAGTGTTCCCTCTATTCTAGAAAAAACAAAACCGCAAGACTGTACAATATTATGCAGCTCATGGGCCTTTTTTCAATGAGTTGTTGAGGTTAATTCAGTATAATGCTAAAAATGTAAATCTATTGATAAACTTAAGCTTGTTGCAAACGTTGCAAGAACTGAGAAATGGGTTCCTGTCCTCGAGGTGGCAATCATAGAAAGCAGGAATCTAATCTGCCGAACTCAAAGAAATTCAAGACCCATCCACTGAAGGGTGGATGGGTAGTGCTTTGAAGTTATAAAGCAATCCTTCCTGAATATTTGTTGTCAGACATGTAAGCTACCATTTGAAACATATCTACACACAGCAACTTTTCATATCCTGCCGTTAATAAAGAAGCATATCAGTTGGATCAGGTCTCTGACTGTCCTTTTTATCTGTCAGTACAAAATGTGGCAATGATAATTAACCTCCTCCCCTTTCTACTTATTAAATTAAGACAGTGGATGGCGTCATAAAAAAAGGGAGTCATATAAACGTTCATGGAGGGAGGGACGGAATGGTTGATGGGATGTGCATAAATAAGAACATCTGGGAGAGAATACACCTACTGAGACCCTGAAAGGTTTATTGGGTAATATTAAAGAAGATACACACAACCTTCTGCACCATGCTGCATTATTCAGTTTGATATAAAAATCTAAACTTTGACATATTTTGTGAAAAAAAAACAGGATTACTGCAGTAAAAATAACTGCAACTTTGTTTAGCATTTGGAAAACAGATTTAGTGTGCAGGAATGTTTATGGATATATGTAAAGTTTGAAGATGCTCATACTACAGTTCTGATAACAAAGATGGAATATTCTGCATTATAACCTTTTGTTTCTCTAAGAAATACCTGTAACTTGTCCTAATGTAAATGAAATGATACCAGAAGGAATAGAAAGAAAAAGAGGTAATAATTTAGTGGCATTATAAAGTATTTTGTATTTCTAATAAATGAAAACTAAAATTCGGATATTAATCTGAACTAAAGCATTATATATTTGCAAATCTCGGTATGTTAAGTGTTCAAGCCATTGAGCATTTGAACACTTAATGCTTGTATTCCAAGGGTTTTCCCTTATATGCAAGCAGGAACAAGCTTGTTATTTGAATTTGTCGGTTGTTGTTTCAGACGTGTTGAACTGCCATCTCTTCCTCTGTGGACTTTGTCATTAGTGTTGTGGTGCAGCGCTCAGCTTTCAGCAAATTCCTCACATTTGATGAGCCTGCGATAGCCCACTGACAGCTGCTGTCACCAAGACCCAATTTGTATGTCGCTGTGGTATCATTTGTTGCTTCTAAATTTAAAATAATCCTCACAAATCCCTTTACTTAAGGTTATTCTGTTTTAGTGTAGATATACCAATAAACAGCAGTAACCTCTCCCAATCACAACATATGCTTTTTATCTTTTTTTCCATCCATAAAAATGTATACATTTGTGACGCTTTTAAACAAAATCAGTTTTTTATAGCAATGGCAATCAGTCTTTTGTTAAATTAACAACGTCAGACATGAAGCCATAGAGAAACAATGCTCTTAAATCATCTTCCTACACATTCCTGCACTTTAGTATAAACAATTTAATCACAAGATTAGCCAACTTGTCCTGGATCTGTCCGCCAGTTTTCCTGCATAAGTGCAATTTCGACTCAATGTCAGAAATATTACCAAGAAAAATAACAATAATCAAAAACATCGCCATGCAAACCAAGGTGGAAAGGTTGCATAGTGTATGGAATTAATGAATAAATAAAGCACCTTTTTCAGTTAAAGTGACCAAGCAAAGTAATTTGTATTAGAGTCACAGCCATCCATCCCATCTCACCTACATGCACACACTTATAAACCGAGTATATAACTTTGGGTCAATGGAGAAAAGTGGATTCACGACTCTCAGATTGTATCAAAACTACTTTTTCCTTTGAGTTTTGACAACTAATGAAGTGCAGAATTTTGATCCCCAGATTTTAAGTTGATCTTCCTTTAGAAAAATAATTGAAAAGACTAACCACATGGAAAAGGGTATTTATCTGGTCCTTTTGCAGCACTACTGTTATTACTGTACATTGTCCTGAAGCATGGAATAATATAATGCTTGTTTAAAACCATCTGATCAACATAAATCTTACTAAATAGTTAAAATGCATTTCCTCCGATATAGGATATAGGATTTTACTGTAGATGACCACACAATTTTATGGTTTTATTAATATTATCTCACTGTCAGAGGTTGTTTTAAAATCTTGGTGGTAAACCATGTCACATGTTTCTATAGAGATATCCAGCTGGGCACTTTTTGGCTGCAGCTGAATTGCACCCCAATGATCTAAAACAGATATTAGAGCAAGCATTAAATTAAAAGTAAGTGTTGAAGGTAATACTGTCAACATTAGGCTTACAGAAAGAAAGAAGGAAAAACTGTTATAACTCTGTTTGTGGTCAGTAGCTGTTAATACAGTAAGCCTGAATGATCTGATTAATAAAATCTTATCTTTCTTTCTTCAGGAAGGTCTATACTCATACAAGAGTCATAAAAAACTCTGGAAAAATATTTAAAGGGCAGCACCTAAACTGTTAGACAATGTGCCAGTTTATTCTCTACTGCTGCTTGTATAGTTTTTTTTCCCCTCTTGCTTTTAAGTCCAGTTAGAAATCTTCAAGTTCCTTTCTGTTGTTGTGTCTCTTAGTTTTAGCTTGATTTAATTCAGTCTTATTGTAAGTTTGTTAAATTGTAATTATTCTCTGAATTTGTTTGTAGTTTTAAATTTTAAATATAAAGCATTCTGATCAGGTTAAATGTTCAGTAGCTGCTGTCATTGTGAAATATATATTTGAGCTACAAGTTTCTGCTCCTCATTTGTAGGAACTTAACTATGATTTAAAATCCATCCATCCATCACAGGGAAACACAGAGAACAGCAGAAGAAACTACAAAATACATCAATCTTTGAATTTTAACGGGAGCATATTTTGTTTTACCAATGACTGTATTTATATAAAAGGAATAAGAGCGGTGGATTTATAAATCACGGAGGATCTTATATTATTATTGGCTCAGTGGTTGTAACGGCAAATGAAGTGCAGAAACTAAATTGTCCAAAGTATTTTACTTTCGCCTGAAGCTGTCAAATTTTACCAGGGAAGCCTTTAGAGGGTAGAGAGGCTGTAATGAAAAGCTGGAGGGAGGCCCCAAAAATGTCCAGATGAAGCTCTTGTGATTTTCGACTACATTGGTTTTAAATAATAGCTTCCTCTTTTTGCCCGGAGGAGTTTTTTTCTACTAGTTTGTCTTTGTCCTTTTTAAACCAGTAAATGTTTGCTCCTTTGGGATTTTTAGTTTTACTTAAATAAATCAGATGATGCTGTGTTGCTTCCTCTCTAGCCAGGGAATAATCTGCTTAATAATTAGCACATATTAATTCTCATAATATTACAAAACAGCAGCTGCTGGACATCTCTTTAAATTTTATATCAAAGCTGATGGTGAGGAAATTTTTTTTCCTATAATGACAAGATTATTAACAGGAGGGCAAAGTTGATAGCCAGTTATAGCTGGAAGAAATATCAAACTCCAATGATTAAAAATCAAATTACATGTGATTAAAACCTTTAAAAGTAAAATTCCCCAAAATGTATGATTACTGAGTAGTGCATTATGACTAAACAGCACAGAAACATAGGGTGGGCTCTACTTCTTAGCATAATAAAATACATTATAGTTAATCAGGGATGAGGGCAAACTTACTACAATATTTTCACAGGGATATCAAGACTTTTTTAGGCACTTTGTAAACGCAGCTTAATTATCATCTCAGAATTTTTTTCAGGACACTGCTGAGGTTTAATTGTGATGCTGTCCTGAAAAATCATATTATGAGATGTTATGAGAAACCAACAAACAAAAAACATAAATATTTGTTTGGTTTGTTATTTACGTGCAGCACACAGGCCAACATAGAGAAGCACAGAATAAGCTGCTACATCAGAGAGTCTCAATGTATTAAACAAGGTATGAAGATCTGACATCGTGAAGTTGTCAGCAACGTCTAGTGGAACTAAAATCTGATTGTGAGAAACTAAACTAAGACATTTTATGTTCAATTATTATTTTTTTAAGGGTTGGGTGATGCTGTATTAGCTATTATATTCCCTAAATAAATGGAAAACTACAATTTAAAAAGTTTCTTCCTACTCACTCTGTACCGAGTCTTTCTCTATATAGAAATCATTCTGATACCAGTTGGAAGCACAAAAAAAGCACAGAGTAAATCTGTAAGACACCACCTCTTTATTTGGTGAGCTCTGTCCCACCTGCCTATTAGAAGGGTATTTATAGAAATAATACCTTCTAAAAATGTATAGAAGTAGATTATATTAACGTTTTTGGAGAAATATTGCATATTAACTCAGTTATCACCTGTAGAATGCCAAAAAAGAGGATATTAAAAAGGGAATAATGAAAAAAGCTGTATATTACTGAAAAAGAAATAATCAATATGCACAGATTACTTGTTGAAATTTGTGAGATTCTCTCCTTTTTTTTTTTTATTCTTCTGTATTTTCCTGCAACATGCTCTTCATCCGCTCCATTGAGTCAATGCCTGTCTGATTTTATCGGCTCCATCTCTGTTTCACATTTCTGGTCTCATATTTTGTTGCTTGATTTTCAGCACATACCAGCAAAATAAAGACGTGGTGCACCTTGACAACATTTCGGTGACAGAAACTGTACAATCAGGACTTTCTAACAATGCCCTGTAGGAAGCTGTTGGAAAGGATATAACATATTTTTTTTTCTTTGGGTTCAAAATCCACCTGTGATTTCAGTTCACATAACAAACAAGGACTTTAGTACCGTTCATCCTTTCTCATCCATCCCGCTGGTCCACTTTTCGTCCCTTGTCAGATTAGTTTCACTCTGTTTGTCCAATTTCATTTCAGGTGTATAGTGATTTTACTGCCCTCAGCTCACAGCCAGTGACACAGAGGCACAAAACTGTCCTCTCCAAGATGATCTGCAAAATATATAGTAAGTAATCCTTTTCCTGTAGCATGTGGTATAGGGCGGGACAGGGATTTATCATAAAACAATTTACTTTTCTTTTATCCATGCAGGGAGAGGATTTTGGCTTTAAAGTTCTTCATATTAATCAACATGATAGGCAAGGTTTTTAGAATATGATGGTAATGTTACCTAGCTGTCTAAATAGGTATGTCAATTATTTACAGACAGGTGTAATTGTCTTTAATGAAATGTAATTAGGTTAAAACTAAACAGCACTATTTCATAAAACCATGTTCCCCAAGGTGCTTTAGTCAAACAGGTGTAATTTCTATCAAATTACATTGATCCAATTTTGTACAAATTCAAATACAGTATAATGTAATCAATTCTAATTGAATCATATAATGTGATTCTGATTGAATATGGAACAATTCATCCCTGATCATAACACATTACCTGACACTTAGTACATGTGTACTGAAATTAAATAATACATTTCTTTCATTTTGAAGCATTGTCAAACTCTTACTCAGGCAGTAGACTTAAATCTCTGTTTTTGTGATTTTTTTATGCATAAGAATTAATTCCATATGATATTTTGAAAACACAGCAAAAGTAAAGTTGGAACAAAGAGGATGTTAATGTGATGTTATTCTCTCACTGCTGGAAAATATTTGTCAAACGATTAGTACAAGACTTCCTGTTTTAGTTGGAAGAATTTGGCACAGATCAGGAATGATAAAAACTGCAAAGGTACAAAATTGAAAAGCAGTAAAATGACAGTTCGCACAGTGACAACAGTGAATTGATATAAAAACAAACAAACAGGTTACTGAACTTGTTTCCTGTACGAGATGTGGAAAAGATTGAAACCCTTTTTGTTAAGCAAATCTAATCTGACATACACCCAAAAAAAAAAGAAAAAAAAGAAAAGCAAACAATCCACTGGACTCTGTTTCCAAGTTTGAAGATGTTTCGCTTCCCATCCAAGAAGGTTTTTTATTTAAAAGGAATAGCGTTGAGATTGATGTTTTATACAGTATCCCAACAAAGCCTCGTTTTTGGTTTGAAAACATGCAAATTGAAATGGACGAAGGGGTCCACCCCTTTGAAATGGGGGGTTGTTTGGCTTCTTTTGTTAGCCCGCAATGCCCCATACCCGGTCATTGAAGGGAATTGTTGGCCTGGCTGAATAGGTGGGATCCTCCACTCTCCTCTACAGAGTCTTCAAATTTGGAAACAGTGTCCCATGGATTGTTTTTTATTCTCTTTTTTGACTATGACTCTGAACTTGATGACTGAGAATCTTCACCAGTGATCTGACATACACTACATGTTGCAAAGTTAACACTTTATGAGTTAAATTTAACACCAATCCATGCATTTGGTCCCACTCTCAATTAGGGTTAAATTGTATGTCGTTGTTATAATCACTTTAAAAGAGCCAATGTACTTTGAAACTGCATATTTAACCCTCTGGAAGAGCATGCTTATTTTTCCTAAGCTTTTTGTTCAAAATCCACCCCCAAAAAAATTCTTCTGTGCATGTACGGGACAATTCAATACATAATGGAGAATTTACGCAAATTTTCTAAAAGAGCCCTAAATCAGCCCTTTTCACTTAAAAAAAAAAATGCACATGCATAACCCTGTACCTGTTCCCGAGAGGGAACACCTATTAAACGCGTGCGAAAGCATGCCTGAGCCCATTTCTTCTCATACACGCTCTGTTTAAAAGTTGCTCATTGCTAATACAAGCTTATTTTCCAAAAGGCACTTAGGTAAGATTTACAATTTTTCTACTTTGTCATACTCACCATCTGTAAGTGAAAATGGGGACAAGCACGTTGGACCTTAAGTAAACTTATCAGAAGAAAGATTGACAAACACTTATTTTGATGATTATTCCAGACAAAGAACATCCTCAACTATACCTTTAAAT
>NW_015150949.1:391261-442852 GCF_000732505.1 Cyprinodon variegatus
GCTGTTTGAGTTTTGTTTTTATCAGTTTTTAGCTTTGTCATAAAGGCAGGTCCAGAAAGAAGGGATTCGCACAAAGAATTGATTCAAACTTTTATCAGTTTTATGTCCAGTGGACCCAAACTTCTTTAGTGTAATGTAAATATATCTGGGGGTCCACAGTGGGTGATCATTTAAGCTTTTTTTCCAGAATAATGCCCCCTGACAAAAAAAAGCCAAGTATGCGCTTAGTCTCAGCAGCCGCCTGCAGCTGCTTACAGAGGATTTAAAGGACAGAGCAGACATCTGATGTACAATCCCAGTGTAACAGTGTAACCCCTTGTTAATCACACTTCTATGAAATCAGCCTATCCAGTTAGAAAGTAACAATGATGGTGAATCAGTTTTACCTGCTTTTATGCAAATGAAACAGACAACATGTGAAAATGAGAAGCAATTAGCACGGAGTGATTAGGAAGACAATCCCACCTGTGGTTCCGCAGGTTGTGACCTCAGACTGTGTGTGTTCTCATCCTCTCCGGCTGATGTTTTGGTCACTCTCGCATTGTGTCAGGGCTCTCATCCTCAGAGGCAGCTGCAGTCTCTACAACCTGTAGAGGTCGCTTAGGTGATGCAGCTCATCCAGGATGGCACATTAGTGCAAGCTGTAGAAAGAAGGTTTGCTGTGTCTGTCAGTATAGTGTCCAGGCTGGAGGAGATAGGAGCAGACAGGCCAGTAAATCAGGAGACATGTAGGGGACCATGGCAGGGCACCAACCCTGCAGTGATCACTAACTCCTCCTTTGGCAAGGAGGAACAGGGAGAGCACTACCACAGGCCTGAAAAATGACCTAAAGCAGATCACTAATGAGCATGTTTCTGTTCAAACTGTGTGAAACACACTCCAAAAGGGTGATGGGGCCTTTGCTTACAGCCCAACGCCCTGAAAGGCGATTGGCATTTTCCAGAGAACACCAGATTGATAGATTTGTCATTTGCGCCCCGTGCTCTTCACGGATGAGAGCAGGTTCAAACAGAGCACAGTGACAGATGTGACAGAGTCGGGAGACGACGTGGAGAATGTTATGCTGGCTGCAACATCCTCCAGCATGACCTGTTTGGCGGTGGGTCAGTGATGGTGTGGAGAGGCATTTTTGTGAACAACTGCTCTGCCCGCGTTGTGCAAGTCAGAGATACTGTGACTGCCATCAGGTACAAGGACGTGGTCCTCAGACCCATTTTGACACTATATGCTGATGCAGTGGGCCCAGATTTATGACAATGCATGACCTTATGTCTAGGCCTACTTCCTGCATGTAAAGGCAGCAATACTCTGGATGAAGCTTTCTATTTCCCATACCTTAAACCAATCAAACAGATCTGAGACATCATGTCTCATTCAATCCTCCAATACTACATTTCGCACAGATTTTCCAAGAGCTGACTTATACTTTTTTCCAGGTCTGGAAGTGGAGACCCCTCAAAATAAAATCTCTCACATCATTAGAAGCATGTACTGTACAGGTGTTGTAGGGACGCCATGGAGGCACATGGAGGCATAACGAGACACCAAGGCTCACTTGTCTTTTTGTTGTTTTCTTGTTCTCAACCCAGACCCTCAACCCATGGATAAAGATTTTCAACTAGAATTTGACGTTAAATAGGATCTAGGATGTGTTCTTTTGCAGTCTAGTTTGCTCTCTTTCCTGCTGAGTATTTAGAAGGCATGAAATATTGATGCAATAAGTCTTAAGTGCTGTCATGATGAATCTTAGTTACACATTTTAAAGACATGTTAGAACAATAATCAAGGAGAAAATGACTGGAATTGAGAAACAGTTACCATGGAACAGCTGTCAAAAGAATATTGAAAAGGAGTTGATCTTAGGGGTATTTTCTTCCTGTTCCTTATCTACCAAATGGGACACTTAAGAGACCACTACATCTTGCTATTTTTTCTGCTATTTCTTTGTAAAATTTTATGCTTTGGATCTGTAACTAATAATTTGTGTTATTAATGAAGTATATAACTGCAATGAAAGTAGACTTGGTTCATGTGAGCCCTCAAAGCAAACCATGAGTGATATATGTGTTGTCACAGTTTTAAAATGTGGATAAAAACTCAATTTTATCTTTAAACATGACATGCACATTTCCAAGGTAACATTTTTGTAAAATTAAGACTATTTTGAGCATAAATGTGTACATTTTCCACAGCTCCGCTGTACTTGTTATCATTCTTTGCATAAATGAATACCAACACTAAGGGAAATAAAAAAAAAAAAACGTGAGGTATTTAATCTAAAATAAATTTAAAGAAAACATGATGTATTACTATTCAGGGTAAATAGCAGCAAAACAATGAAATGTAAGTTTGGGTAGTGTGCAAGTGTTAATGTTTTATATTCCAGTTCCCTTCGGAATTTAACGAAAACAGTAGATTCAGGAAATGATAGTGGTGTGATGAAATATTGAACTTTTAGAGTGGATGAGTTTTCTTTTTGAATACGCTGGACAGTCATAGATAAACACATCTGCAGTGCCATGCTGATTAATCCTCAGGGATTTCTTGAAGTAATGCAAAGTGATGGACTTACACAGAAAAATGGCACAGACAACATTTTTGGTGCAAAAAAACAAAACAAGGACATGCATTTCAAAGACCACTCAAAGGCTATTGTTTTTTTCATGTTTTTTTTGTTTTTTTTGTTTGCATGAAGCACTAAATATGTATATGTGACTTGACAATAAAAGTAGCCTATATGCCTTTGTTTTGTCACTATAACTTACAGTTTTAGTGCTTAATTGCACTTGACAAGCACACTCTGCCTAATGTGTCAAGAGTCATGTAATATCCAATCAGCCAAAGCCACAGAACACAAGCATGAATGAGGTAGAACACTGTTACAGCTAGTGTATTGCACATTTAAAATCAATTCATGTATGAAAGCTACAGCTGTAACTGCCAAAGACAGCATATATTATTAACTAGCTAGAGGCTCAGAGTGAATACTAGATGACTTTTATACATTAAATAAGTGGGGAATCTGATGCGTTATAGCAGGAGGAAAACGCGATACTGTTGTTCAAAATGACATTTTTCAAAAATCCCACTTTTGTGTGAATTAATTATTTAAAGCATAATCTTTAATGTTAGTTGACCCTATGTATATTTAGTTAAAATGATAATGTATATCTAATAATATTGTCAGTTAATCAGGTGTAGAGTAGATGTAAGAAACTTATGACCCACAATTGTCATTTTATTTTTCCGCAGAATAGTGATGAGTTGGGGGCAGCATCTGACATCAGCAAATAGTTTAAAGTTTAAGAAATTAACAGCAATGTGGACGTGATAGCAGAAAGGTTTCAAGCAACCTCTCACCAAAAGAAATGTTTTTTTTTTTTTTTTTTCATAAAAGACTTTGATACATGTTTTACCAACCTGGACTTTAAAAATTCTTGGTGCAATCTAATCATGATGGCTCTAAGTTAATGTGGTTATATTAATAATACATATACTGTAAACAGGAAGTTACTCTGAGTTATTTTGGTTAGGGTTGGTCTGAATAATGGGTCAGATTAATAACTAACATCAGTCATTGTTTTAACATATAGTGTAATCAAACTGATATAGAGTTTAATTGTTGCCATTTTCATTGTTATTTATCTCACTTTATCATCCAAAACAGTTTTTTAGGCACTAATGGCATTTATTTGAACCCTAAGCCACTTTTCTCAAAATAATATAGTCCAAGGTACCTTAAAAAATAACTGAGATCCAATCAAAGTATGCAGACAGGAACTGGAATGAAGAGAAGAAGCAGAAAGTTCAAAGGGCTGGGACTTGAACCAGCCACTTGAACCAGCAGGCTGTGTCTGGGACTAGGGCCTCCACACATGTATTGTGTGCTTAAATCCCTTCCTAACCCCCCATGTTGGTGAAAGAGCCAATTATTTATTTATTTTTTCCCTGAATTAATATTTAATCAATGTGCTTGAAAGAAATGGTGGCTTTTAAAAGTTTGGATTTTAATTCAAATTTGAATTTTAGTGGTGTAATTTTTTCCTGTTATACCAAAAACAACCTAGGTTCAAGGTAAACCAAGGTTCTATCTGTTTATAGTAACTACTTGCAAGATTTTATTCTATTTCTTTGACTTGAGTACATGTTGGTCTGAGATGACATTGAACAGTGCCAAGGCTTACAGGGGTTGTTTGTGGCAGAGATGGCCCTGTGAAAGATGGGGTATTTGTTCAAGGTGTCCCCCTTTGCTCACCTACTCTCCTCTCAAGAAAAGCTCCATGTCCACAATACTAGGGCCATGAGAAGTTACAATTCTTGTAAAACTAACAAAAAATGTATCATTCCTTTTTTCACTATTTTAGTTTATCAAAGTCTTCAAGAAGATTTTTCAATGGTAATCCTTGACTTTTCCCCCCCAAGGTATTTTATTTATGTGACAGAGACCCTTTTCCTTTAGCAGTCATATTTAGCAAACACATGGTGTGTTAATATATAGACATATTCATACACAAGGTCATCCAAAATACTAAAATAATAAAATGAAATCATTTCAAACTATGTTGTCAAAAATGAGTTGCCTTAAATACTTAACCAAACCTTTGCCATCATATTTATATGTTTTATTCTTCCCTGCAGTCCTTGCTCAAATAAACTGTTTTTCCCTTTAGCTAATTTTATTAACCCTATTGACCATCGTCATCATCGTAAAGCAGCATAAGTCTGAAATTTTAGGTTTTATGAAATATCTTAGTCTAGATTATGTTTAAGCATATTAGACTGCAGAATCTTTAATCATGTGTGACAATATTTAATTAGTTTTTGTTTAAATTTGCAAATGATATTATAAGATAACTTGAAAATAAACTTCTTCTTTGAAAATAAACTATAAGATTCAGAGGTTAAAAAAAAAACCCACTTGTTTTTAACCTGAGAATAGAGTAAGTTTTTATCTAGTACTATTGTAGTTCAAACTATATAATATTTTATTCATAGCAAAGAAGATCAGTTTCCAACAAGGACATCTTAAAGGCAACAAATTCTTATATGCACCGTGATTTGCAGTAGTTCCGTTCTCACCTTAATCAAAGAATGAAAGACTATCTGTAGCCCCCGCTGCAAAAAAAATATTCTAAAATGAAAAAAATAAAAAAAAAATAAAAAATGTATATACTGTTTTTGCCTTACGTCGAGAAGATCCATTTTGTCAAATTAAAATATGGTAAGGACATATTGATAACTACAAATAAGAGCATAATTCTAATATATTCCCAAAAACTAAGGCTGTCTGTTTAAATTATTGGATAAAAATTACTGGTACTTCAACATATCAGGAAGCAGATTTCTTATCTCCATCAAAATGTTTTGTTTATACAGAGAGGTTTAAAAGTTTTATCAAATCCAGTCGCAACAACTTCTAAGAGCAAATCTCACAACTTAAAAACAAACTTCTTATCGCAGGCATGGATGAAGAGATGCTGGGTTTGGAAATGGAGAACAAGCATAGTTCATACAAACCAATTTTGTATGATCCTAGTTATCCCTGTAACAAAACTCCATAACAAAAAGAAATATTTGGGCAGAAGCTGCACATATGCCAGATGCTGATGGGGATTTTTTTAATATATCATACTAAGCTAAGCGTTCATTTCCGCATGTTTTGCTCCTATGAATTTATTAATACAGTGCATGCTCTCCTCGAGCCCTGAGAAAGTCGGAGCGCAGCAGAAATGGTGGAACAGAGGAGGCTGTAGGCTTTGCTTTGTGCAGGCGGTCTGGAACGCAGCGGAGCGGAGCCAGAAAACCCACAGAGAACCCATGTATGCAAAGAGAAAACATGGAAACTCCATACAGAAAGACACCAAACTGGGAATCAGACCAGGGACCTTCTTGATGCAAGGCAAAAGTGCTACAAAGTGAGCCACCATATACAACACTGCATAATAATTTCTTAGGTAAACAAAGCTGGATTCTTTAGATTGTTTGTTGCGCTGCAAAACCTTCCCACATGCCCATCATTATGCGTTCCATCAAAGCACACACAGCTGCACAGTGGGATGTCAATGTCAAAACATGGATGACTTTGTTATCAAAGTGTTGACATAAAGGAATGCAGTGCTACTGTCTAACAGTGAGCTACGTCTCTCCAGGCAAAAATTAATCAAAGCTGAAGACATACGGTGCAGTTGGTATCTGCAAATGCAGCATGGATGGTACTTAATGACTATACGGTGGGTTTTTATTTACAGATGGTGGACAAAAGCTGTTGCACTTTCAGGCAAAGAAAGAAAAGCAATTTTTTTTCAAAGCATTTCTGATTTAGTCATGGAAACAGGGTAATAAATGAACTGCTCACAGCACTGTTTCATTCCTTCAGTAATAAGAGAATGACTGAGTAGGTGCTGTACATTCAATAGCTGTAATATATTTAATTAATGACATTTCCCATATGTCATTTTGCCCCATATCAAGAGGTAAATAATGGGACAAAAAATAGAATAGACTTTTGTATCAGTATGGGATCTTGAAAGTATTTTTACAATACATTACATACTCTTGAGACGTGTTGTCCTAGAAAATAAAAGCCTTACGATGAAAAATATATTTGTTCAGTTCAAATATTGACAGGGTAGATTCATTCTGGGTCCCCGGCTGGCTCCGGGGACCCAAAAATGCAGAAAACCAAACAGAGAGTCCAGGGAAAAGGTTTAACGGGTTTTATTGAAGAAGTAAAACTGGAGGTGAAGTGTTGCTCTAAACACTGCTCAACCGGAACTGTAAAGTGAGGGGAAGACAAAGCGGTTAGTTCAGGCTCAGTGGGGAATCTGACTCGTGAAACTTGGAGAAGAGGTTTTGGTTGCCAACTCACATTTCCAGTGAAGTTGTTCAATCCTTGACTATTGTCTGTGTGCTGTGGTTCCAGTGTTTGTCTGATTCGGTGGAGGGCGGAACAGGTTTTACCCAGAATGCAGTTGATAGTTGGAGAACGGAGATACTGACTGCCACTCAGATTTCCTGCGGTACTTGAACAGGTCCCTGTCTCAGTTGAAAGCTCAAAATATCTCTTGGGGAAAGTGGATCCAAACCTTCCGTTTGAACCCCAGCTCAGCTTGAAGCTCAGTTAATCCTTCCAGGGTGTGAAGGTCCGAGAGATCCTGTTAGCAGGACAACTTCCTACCAAGAGGCAAAGACAAAAACAAAGTTAAACTCAGGTTGACAAAAACTCAGCTTGACTCAGCAAACACAGCTTAGCTAGAGTACCCTAAACTGGCAAACACTCTGGCATCGAAGTAGTGGCAGTCAGCAGTATAAGAACACTCCGTTTAATGAGGAAACCATCCGCAGGTGTGTGAGGAGGCGGACCAGAACTAGTCGCCTCCTGGTGGATGAAGGAAGACAAACACAGAAACACAGACACAAAACAGGAGTCCTGACACTGATACTGTATGCACTCACTCCACATCATCAAAACTAATTCAAAACAACATTTTTACTCATCCTTGTATCACCCACAAGCAAACTGCCATTTTAAGTGGTTAAAGTTTATTCTTACCAAGGTTACTATGAGATGTATGTTTTCTGCCTATATTGATTCTAGATTGTTTCTAGATGTTATAAAATCAATTAATCATTCTTGGAATTTTCTTTTTGGGTAGCAAATCTGCCCTGGCACATCCAGGCAACCATATTCTGTATGTATTATCTCTAAAGAGCCACAGTAGGACATCTAAAATAATTTGAATAAAATAAATGTTTTGAATTTCAGCTCCTCCTTCGAAGGAAACAGTTTGGTTGAATTTGATCATTCATCTATGTGAATTCAGACAGCATTACTTACTATTCAGACAAGCAAGGGACATCAGCATAAAAAGCTTGCCTCTGGAAGCAGTGCTTATTGCCAAAATGTGCATAAAATGGGTACAGATAGCATTCACTGTTGTTTCTACTTGATTTCATTTGAAACCAGAGCTCACAGTCTGCAGCATCTATCAAGTCCACGCACTTGCTTGGGTTGTTGTGGATTTGAGATGGCTCTTTTTTTGCTGCTGCTTCTCCTTCAAACAGAAGGGCAAACAGCTTTGTCCTTGTTAAACTGGAACAAATCGCCTCAGGCCTAGAGCCTCATCAGTATGGATTCACACAGTTAAACTTTCTCATCCAAACCCCTTTGGTCCTGCATTTTGTCCATCCAGTTCTTTAGCAAGTTGGCAGTGGGGCCCAAAAAAAGAATAGGAATCCTCGCTCTCAATCTATTGATCGATGTTCCTGTGACACCAGCTGTGGAAAATTAGCGTGAAATTATCCCAAACCCTTTTCTCTGCATGAAAAAGCACCAGTAGAATGAAAGAAAGACATACACATAAAGAGGAAGGGAGTGTTTGAAGTATTTTTGGAATATTAAAGGGTGAGGAATTAGAGGAACACTTTTTTTTATGATTCCCTCTCTTTTAATTATTTTTAGGACAACTTTTTATATTCCCTGATTATTCTCTCAACACAAACATATGTGGAAAAACACATTTTTACTGTAATACATGAAAGGAAACGTGGAAATTTAGCTTTAGATAAATTAAAGGCCAATCTTGAAAGCCACACAAAAATCATCTACAGGTCTTTGAATCATTTATATCAAGTTTTAGCTTTCAACAAATCACACAGGGAAAATGGCAGCAAACGCAACCACAAATGTGCTTTCTTTTTGAACTTCTACAGAGAGAAGGACCATAGGCCCTACTAAAACTTGCTAATGAGACCAGTGCCTCACTTTCTTTCTTTGAATTATTAAAAATGGTCTTAAAACATTGATACTGAAGCAAAACTCTAACAAAATGATTTCACATACACTAGCAAATCATATTGCACCAAAGCTCAAAAACATTCTGTAATGATGACTGAATTTGAATTTAAGCCATGGAGAAATAAGTACTGTAAGTTACAGCTTTTAAAAACACACACTAAACTCTATAAGAGTTTATTAATCTGTCAATCATGTAGGGTCACATAGGTTTACAGAACAGGATCTGAGGCTTGTGCTCTGTAATTCTAACAAGTCATTTTAATGGTTAAATAATATGTGTTGCGTGCATATGTGAGGTGTGTTTGCTTTGTAGTTTGGAGACCAGTCTTGCAACTTAAAAATCGAGTAGCTTAACCTTCTAATTGCAAATTAGCCTTGAGCCAATGCCTCTTAATTGCATTTTCCTTTTCATTTATCAGATTTTCTGCAGATATCTTGCATCCCTTCCTATACTTCTTCATCTTTTTTTAACTTCCTTGTAGCCATTGATTGAATTTACCCAGTCTCTCATCTATTTGTTAAAATACAGTTGCTTTAATGGATATTGATGTTGTTCCAATTTACTGTTATTTGATTCGGAGTTAATATAGTTTTCAAAAAATAAAGCTACAGTGTTATTGTAACACTTAAAATGTAATTTGATATATTTTTTTTGCCTGAGTGGCCTTTATTCATATTCATACAGCCATAGACACAAGGCCCCCGTGACCCTGACTGACAGCTGGTAAAAGATGGATAGATGAAGATATGTGCATCTTTATCACTAACATGTCTGGTTGTTGTTGTAAATTATGAATTAGTATGTTAAACAAACATTTTAAACTTTCAGAAAACATAAATTACACAGAGATAAAGTATATGGTAATTTGATGTTTTAAAAAAGCAATCAATATATGAATAATACATATAGGAAAGAATTAGGGATTATTTCCTAACATGGAAATAACAAACTTATTTAACCCTTTCTTCTTCTGATAGTCCTCAGCCCTAGCAATCTTCCTGATTCCTACTTCCTACTTCCCCGTCAATCTTTCTGCTAAAATATTCTTTTAGTTTTTTGTATGCTTTGTGGACATTGTGATCTAAAGAGAAGCATCATCAGACTCTGACCCCGGTCAGACCCTGTAATTCAGTGAAAGGCTGGAGTCAGAGTAAGAAAATATGCATGCCCAGGAGAAGGAGTGGGTCACTCCAGTGGCTGGAAGTTGGAGGGGATTTTGATGGGAGTTTCAGGGCTGTCATTCAGCTGGCATTTTACTGGGACGGGCCATTTTGAATGGTAAATGATGTCTGGTGTTTGGGTAGACTAGACTGGATATATGTTGCTGACTTGTTTTTAATCCAATTTTAATGAGATCACTATTTTTATGGACTTTCATAATAAAGAAAATTATGATTTTATAAGATAGTAGTTTAAATGAGGTCAGTTCTCCCTTGGTGGGGTCCCATCCCCAGCTAAGAAATAGCAAACTTCAGATGCAGTAACCCTTAACCTGAGAAGAAGAGAAAACACATTGATTTAGGCACAAAAACATAATTTCAACAGATGTGCGGTAAATTGTTGGAATAGAGTCTAACACATGTACCGTAGACAGAACTATAGGATATCTATTTTATACAGTTTATGAGCAAATAAAAGATGAGTAGTCTTAAGTGTTCTTTTCAGAGACAGCCTGAGGAACATTTCTCCTTGGTTTATCCATTTTCAGACAAGCAATATACATTGTTGGCTATCTGAAGGTTGAATGTTTGAATAGATCGTGTCCAGGGTGTGTATGGTCTGCCTGAGATATTAGCCACCCATTTCTTGATTTGATACCTATGCAATCCCCAAGGGGTGGGAGAATAAGCACCAATAAAGTGCAGAACCAGCTAAAACATCATCCTAGCTTATAAATTGTGATAGTTCAAAGTATCAAAGACTGCACTGAGATCACCTACACCACGGAACAATCACTACAAAATTTTTGTGCAAAACGTGTTATGTCAAAAGTGAAGACCAAGACTATGATGTGCTCTACAAACTAAGAAGGGCTTGATACGTATTAATAAAAGTAAAAATGATCAATGATACTGAAAAACTCTTAAGTGGTAGAATATCAGCATGAATATTAAAGTCTTAGAAAATGGTTATTCAGCAGAACTTAATTGTGAAAGATGAGATGCAGCAGAGATTTATACATATATTGAATTTGTCCAATTTCCATGACACGTATCTAACATAAGTTGTAAAAGCTTAAAGAGATCATCTGCCATCAAATGAGTTAACTCCATGAAACAGATCAAAAAGGGATGTGGGAATGTTGATTCTTTTAAAAAGGAATATGAGGTGGGGAAAAACATGGCATGACAAAAATTGGTCTGTAAACAGGTCTGTAAGTTATGCATTGACCCATCTGTCTACTTTCTTATATTCCTATTTTATTGCACATCACAGGGAGATATTTTAGTTTGTCTTTAGCATGGAAAAAATAAATAAAAAGGTGAACTGAGGACATCCTTTAACACTCTAAAGTTTTGGTCTAGAATAGTATTGCTCCTGTTAGAGAACTTTACATGCCATCTGTCTATACAGTAGGACGTTTATGAGTGAGGTTTGTGCTGTTAAAATCCTGGGGGAAAATTATGAGGGAATCTGATTGCTCTTTTATGAATTCCTGTTATTGCTTTAACTAGCGTTTTTCAAACTCCAAAAAAGGATAACACCCTGGGGAAATAATGAGCTTTGGGTGTATACATATAAACTGTAGTTTAGGGCTACAAAACAAAGTAAACGAAGAAGAACCAGGGTCGCCCTTCATGGCACCATACAGGAATAGGACATAATCTGGAAATAGGACAGGTAGAGTAAAACAAAAGCTATTGGATTAGTACAGAGTAGTAGAAGCAATGTTTTGAAATATCTATTAAGGTATGCATCTGTTTCAGCTGTCTGATGCGTATGTCCCTCTGCCATTCCCTACCTCACCAGCGTTCTCATCGACACACTTATACAGTGTCTTCTACTGTATCAATTATTTATGCAAGTTGCAGTGTACTACTATTACTCATCACTTGCTTTTTTTATTAACACCCATAGGTCCTCGCAGCTGGTGTCCATTTAGTTTCAGGTTAATTGGCTGCTAGCTCTTTATGGGTTTAATGGCTAACTGACAGGAAAAACTTTCAACTTTCACTAATCTCTCTTTCTCTCTTTGGTATGGTCAGTCAACACAAACCAACCTTTCTATTTCTATTCTTTTGAAGAAGAAGGACTTAAACAATGGAAGAAATTTGTATGTGCTCTAACTTTTATATTCCTAATAGTTGAAAGCTAAACAGACACAAACCTTATAGATAGTATATTTGGTTCATGTTCATGCCTCAAGTTTGTTAAGAGTTGAGTGATCACATGTTTCTTTGCCCATGGACTGTTTCATCACATCACAAAGAATGAGGCTTTGAAGACAAACATATATGAGTCAAAACTGATGCACATGCACGTAATTACTCACTAATACAGTATGTAACCAATAGTCTATCCACTGAAAAATGCACCGTACTACAAAATAGATTGACCATAGCACCCCCCGATACATAATACTGAAGTTAGTCTATAATTCAGAATAAATGAAGCATACATAATACTGAAGTTAGTCTATAATTCAGAATAAATGAAGAACACTATGTTACCAAACGATATCAAGGCTGCCATCATATTTTTTGGAAATTGACATTTTCTGTACTTTTATAACTAATGGTTAACTTGCATGTTGAGGACATTTATGAAACCTCTCAGACAGCTATAAGTCATTTGCTACTTATAACTGTAAACTCTTAAAAGTTTACAAATTAAAATGAACATTTTCATACCAGTGGTACAATGTTCTAAGTATGCTATGTATCGTTTGGTTAGAAGGAGTACCATTAGTCCAACAGAGATAGCTGCATGCATAAACCCAGCTAGTCAACAGGGCCTTGATGAGTTTGTGCCATCTCTGGAAGGAGTTGAATGATCTTTTGAATCTGATACCGGCTGTTGTACAGGGATTATATAGCGTAGGTTTTACGTTCATGTGGTTTTTAGGTGATTTAGCTCTTATGAAATGATTGGATTTCATTATTTCTTAAAGTGGCATGGATGCTTTTCCGTTCAAACAGTTTCATTTGCTTTGGAGCACTAAGATCAACAGGACGCCTTCATTACTCCTTCCCCTTCCACCACTAAAAATTGACATAAAGGAACCTATACTAAATCATAGAAAACATCAATTCAGTATCCTAGAAACTTCCTGTAATGTTCTAAAACATGCAAAGTGACCATGGAAACAAGCAGGCGCAATTTGTTCTCTGTAATATCAGACTCATGCTTCTCTGATTTCAGTTCTTACTTTCATGAACTGATTCTAAAATACGTTACTTTTGGTTATTTTTGATATTTCCTTGTCAACCAGACATTTGCAGTTTGCTGCTTTCATCTCATGTATTCAAAGCAGTTTATCAGAAGCAAAAACACCCAACATTTGTTTGTTTGTACCTAAAATTTCACTTGTGCATAATTGCAGCCTACTTGTGGTGAACAAAAAAAACTTCCTCTGTAAATTTAGTTTATTTTAAACTAAATTTTATTTCCTTTGCTCAATATTGTAACATTTCTTCTTATTTTTCTCAAAGATTTTCTATTTTTATTTCTTAAACTTCTGCCTCTCTTTTCGGTGTTGTCTAAAAGTCACTAAATGCACTCAATAGAATAACATATCACATTGAGTGAATCCATTTTTGTTTAAACAGACGCAGTTAGGAAACGGAGGAGCTTTCGATTACTGTGTCACAACAGTCTCTTTGCTGCTTTTGCTGCATTGCATCTTAGCTGTGATGGACGCCATGTGCCTCATGCTTTGTCACGGCAATGTCCTCCCTCGTATCACTGCCCTGTGGGGAACAGACACTGGCCGAAAGCTTTGACTATAGACCCAGCCTAGCAAATATACCATGTGACTCTTCCTGGAAGTTCCTGTGTGTGACAGTAAAAAAAGGTACCCACTACTACCTCCTCTTGTTAACACATGTTGCTTTCCTCTAGCTGTAATTTTGGCTGTTAGGATCAGCACCATATCATGTCAGTTAGCATCTCTCTGCATGAGCCACTTCACCATGGGATCATGCAGCCAGTTCTTATGCCTTTGCCTTGTTTCTGTCCTACTTCTTTTCCTCCTGCGGTCTGTGTCCTGGACATTTTAGCTGTTCAACCAGCTTCCCTAGCTTTTCTGTTTGGCAGCTGATAGGTCACACTAGGGCACTCACACATCTCAACTGGTGACACTCCTTTACAAAATTGTTCATGTGTAAAAACTCCACAGTGGATTAAAACTATTTCGTTCAATAGCATGTAAAATCATCCAATCACAATTAGAATATTAATTATATTGCAAAAAAAAAAAGAAAAAAGTAAATGTGTAGTGGACATAAAATCACACAAACACACTAATGAAACCCAAATAAAGCTGATTAAATAAAAACATAAAAATCCACTGTAAGCTGTAGTATCAAATGCTTATTGTGACAAAGCTGGTTGTCATTTTACGAAACCTGTTTGTTTTCCTTTGCTGTTAAAAAGCTAAGCAAATGTGGAGTGGCTTTTGTTAACCTCTATTTGATTGCTCCATATTCTCGAAACAATTTGTAGATAAGCAATTATTTGTTTCATTTTTTCAAAAAAACTGACCCCGACATTTGATACCACATAAAAAAAGCATGAAATTTTTTTTTTCCAGTTCTGTAGCGTCTTTTTTGAAGGTTTGATGTCTGCATGAGTCACTTACAGCTTTTTCTCCCTTTGTAATCATATTTCCCGTCTCTGCCTTCCCGTGTCCCTTTGTGTGACTCTAACATGCATTTAACTTGATTCTACTGAGTTTTTCCCCAGCATTTCTAGCTATAACTACTTATGTTTCCTTTGGTGAATGGCAATTTACCCAGTTTGTAGTTCAGTGGGTGAAGAAAATAACTTAAAATCAATTCTTAAAGTCTTGCTGTGTGTGTGAATAAAGAGTAAACAGTTATAGGTAAGTAGAAGGGAAGGTGAGAAAAAGTGAAAACTGAGAAAGCTTTCGACAAAGAAGTTACAGAATAATTGGCCGTCTCTGAGACCTTGAAATGTTGAGGCTCCCTTACATCATTCTTTTACACAATGGTGGTACAGTCAAAGAAAAACACTTTTGGATTGGTAGCTGATTGAATTCCACTGCATTGAATTAGTCCCTCAGTTGGAACGCAAACAGTTTCCTATGATGTTTTTTTCCCAGCAAATTCTCACAGCTGGTGTGTGCGCTCCTATATATGTGAGCGTGTTCCCTGTCACTTTGATGCACGGGTAATCAGCCTGGCTAATGGAGTCCTCAGGCAATTAATGAGCGCCTCAACTCCACCTAAGATGAGATGTACAGAGCGCACATGCCCATAAAAACAAGCACAAGCATCCATACTCTAATCTCCTGTGCACACAATAACCTCAACACTAATGCAGTAAACTTCTCAAACCACCCAAGTCAGCGTTTCCATTTAAAACCAATTACCGAAGGCATATTTCATTTTCTAGTAGATCTCCACTCGCTACACAGAACAAGAGAGCAAGTCATTGCAGCCATCAGTTATCAATGACAATTAATCAATACAATAATGCAACCCAGTGTGTGGAGCTTGTGAACTCACCCATGGGAAACACACAATGGCTCATGCACACGAGAAACAAAGACACAAAAATAGATTAATTTACACACATTCAATTTATAAAAAAAAAAAAAAACAGCAACATGCATGGACTGGATGCAGTGCCTCAATGTTTAAAAAAGCATATGCATCCTTGTGTTTAAGTTGTGTTATGTTTTCTATCCTCGTTTCATCCTTCAGCACTCATCTTTTCCCTCCTCAGCCTCCTTACCTTCATCATCAACTGTAGCAGTTGCTTTTAAAGAAGTATTCCCCATGGCACTTTAGCACTCTGTGTGATGTGTATGTTTAATCTATTGCAATAACAGTCACTGGCATTAGCTCACAGTTGTCAAGCTTATAAACTATATCAGGTATATTGCAGTCCTTAACTTTGAAGTGTAAGTGATTATTATGCACAAACACTTCAGTCAAAATTGCGTGACGGCATTGAAACATGGAAGGAGCAGGTGACTCAAACCTGTAGGGCTCAGGGCTACTGGCCTCCTCCATGGAATATATATATATATATATATATATATATATATATATATATATATATATATATATATATATATATATATATATATATATATGTGTGTGTGTGTGTCAGCATTTTCTGTCCTCTGATTGGTCAGTTAGAGCAAGTTAGTGAAAATCTGCATTTTATAATCGCTTTTGTTAAAGGTTTTTCTGGACTTAATGGCTGATACTAAGACTTCCTCCACAAAGACAGAATGATCTATTTTCTTTATAAAATAATCAGTATCTCTGGTCAGTGTGAGATATTTTGCTTTTATTCTTTATGCTCTGTTTTATCTGGTAATTAGATTGATTCTGAACGGCTCCTGGTGCTTTAAATGGGGTGAAGGTGTGGTTGTAGGGTAGAGGTTGGCCCTTTTCTTAACTGGGCTTCTTGCTA
This sequence comes from Cyprinodon variegatus, assembly GCF_000732505.1. NCBI lineage: Eukaryota > Metazoa > Chordata > Actinopteri > Cyprinodontiformes > Cyprinodontidae > Cyprinodon > Cyprinodon variegatus. Next base: position 407,669 of record NW_015150949.1, read on the forward strand.
ATTGATTTCTAAACTCAACCTGCTGCTTTCTGTGTTGTCAGGAGGGCATTGATCAAATCCTATGTGGAATTAGGCCAATTAATGTAATTACCACTTCAATACAATCCGACACCATGAATTGTTTAGTATGTTTATATTAATTTTCTGTATGTTTATTTGTGTGAAATCTGCAAGTAAAGTACATACAATATGAATACAATTTGTGGCACTACTCAATAATTACGTGATTTGAAAAGGGGATGGAAAATAAGCCGTGCCTATAAGGTTCTAATCTCCTAGTCCACATGAATCACCACATAAACATAACACAATACAACCATATGGATATTAACAATGAACATTGACACTAACACAAACAAAGACAGTATGTGACCCAGCTCACATGAAAATTTTATTTCTTCTTTTATTTGAATTATACTCTGAAAACATTTTATGCATATTTTATTTTAAAAAAAGTCTATGCAGGTTTGCTTTGTGAAAATAATATCTCAAGATGATTTTATAACAACACCATTGACTGCATTAAATCAAGAATGCATCTGACATCAAAGTAGACAGGCCACATCAATAACACAGGAAACAGTATTTGTATGACCTTCAGCCATTCGGTTGTTTGTATGAGTATGCAGGTTGGGGAATGTTTGTTTACAGAGTTGTGTGAGAAGCAAGGAATTTGTCACCCAGAGGTGCAAACTGGTTGGAATAGTGAGAAGCGTAGAGGCCTCCAAACACTCTGTACACACGATCAAAAAAGGGCAGGTATGGCCCTGGCTCCCAAACTGTAAAATATTGCTTTGCATGCAGGGGTGTGCGGCATGTCAGCAATAAATTTTGTGTTTCGGCTTGAGCATTGAAGAGCCAAGAACAGGCCTCCTGCGCCCCAGCCCAGTGCATATCATATGTAACAGAATAGAGTTGCAGGATAGATATAAGCAAGGGAGGAACTAAATCGTAAGTCTCCACAATCCCTACAGTTGTGAGGTGTTGCCTAAGTTTTTGGAGGAAAAGATGCAAGCCAAGAGATCTGAAGATATACTCTGCAGAAGCACTTACTATTATTTAGTTAAGTTTCATATTTGGTGATATCCATTTACTTTAGTTGTTGGACCACAGAAATAAATGAATCGTACAGTAACAGATTTATCAATCAGGCATTTCCAGAGCAGTTTACCACAAAAAGAATAAAAGGTTCTTGTGGAAAATGCCATTTGGATCGCATAAAAGAAAGGGACAGTAGGCTGACAGGAAAGAGGGTATGAAAGAGGGGGAAAGACATGTGGCAAAGGACCACAGGCCGGTTTGGAACCCGGCTCAGCCACGTCCAGGACTTAGACTTCTGTACAAGGGTCGTGTGCACTGACCATTTCGCCAACTAAGCACTCCCCACAAATGTATTTGTAACACATTTTGCACAAAGACATGCATGTAATTTAGCATCTGGTAACACATTTTGTTACTGATAAATGAAAGTCTAAATGATAGCTGGTGTATAAACGGTTAATAAATACACACTCATTTTTCGATAAAGAGGGATTATTAAACAGGTCCTCACATATTCTGGATTTCCTCATCAAATTTATAGCTTAGATCAAAATTCCTGTCATCTTATGAGGTTGAGTGCTACCAGTTGCCTCTTTCTGACATGCCAGTGTAGGTGAAATCTCTGCAAAGCTTCTGTTTAAATCTTGATACTCTATATGTAAATATATTCCAAGATATACAGTAGAATCCATTACTTGACATTTCTTAAATACCTATGATGTTCTCACCCAAAAACCTGAACCCTTTGTTTTACTTTTTTTCTAAATCCACACTAAAAAGAAAAATGTAGCCAATCCTTATTTAATAACAGGACAGGAACATTACAGCTTATAATTGGTGGTACCCCCATTCAGTGCTAATTCTGAGCATATGCTTTCACTCTCACATTTTGTGAGTAATGGCCTCGTCATCAGCAAGTGGTGTGTATTTACCAAGAGCTATTATCCATCCTACAAGAGTGTGAATTTTACACCAGTCGTGTGACTTGTACACTGGTGGAATAATTACTCATCACGCCCACTGTGAACTGAAGAGGATAATGAGATTTGTAAACAAAAGACAGCCATATTGGCAGCAGCCAACTCTGTTGCCGTCCTCAATGGTCTCTTTTGACAGGTGTGTGTATGTCTGTGAGTGGATGTCTGCGTGTGCATGTGTATGTGATATGTTCGCACATTTTGTGCTCCCATAACGGCAACAATGGAGAGAGATAAAGAGCAACTTAGCAACATAGAGTAGCCATTAATCCCCTCATACTATTGCTCTCTCTTTCTAAGTAATTAAAAAATTGAGTGGTGAAAGCATTCTGGGTTGTTCCTTTACATGTGTAGGCATTACAGGTCTAATCTAAACTGAGTTTATATATTTATCTCTCCTAAGAAAAGTCGACAGTTGCTTTTCTGGGTAATCTTTTCTCTAATTATTTCCATCCACTAATTTTGTTCATCATTTGCATTGCAAATGTTTCTTCTTTGCTTCATGTTCAGCAACATTTTCAAAAATTGCCAGTATTAAAAAATTGGCAGAGTTGAAGAAGACACAAACAGCAGAAATGATGTGCATTTCTCAACAGTTAGTTGTTCAGTACGCTCTCTGAGTGCTATCCACACATTAGAATAACAAATATTTATATTTTAAACTATATTGAAGAGTCTTGGACCAAAGTAAGTCGGTCAGAAACCAGCATTTGCTTAAGATTATGCTATGAGATTTTACTAAGACAAAATCTTAGTAATCTACTCTACAAAAACAGATGTCAAAAACAAGATAGAAACAGTTAATCTGAAGGTAAAGGTACTCTAAACAAATGGAATTATCTTTTTATGTAGCAAGATAATTTTACTAGGGTTTTTCTTATTTTATCTTGGTAAGAACTAAACTAAATTGAAGAGGTCATTGCTTTCATAATTAGGCTTTGATTATTCAATTTCTGTTCTTTTATTTGTTCTTTTACATCATTCTTGAAGAAAAACACATGAATTGTGGCTTTTAAAGAGTTTTAAAAGAGGAAGTTTAAAAAACAAACAGTAGGAGTTTTTGTTTTTTAATTGTGAAAGCTAGATTACTATGTCAAGTCATACCTTTTTGCAATCCCTTCATCATGTGTTACATACCATCAGTACATCAAGCTCATACACTCCATAAAAATTTAGTGATATGGAAAATAGTACACATCAGACCCCTGTGATGGCTTTTCTTTTAAATGAGTTATTTCTCATTAAAGAGTAACCCTCTCCATTCTAATCCATGTTGCAAGAAGCTTCTTATTTTCTCTTGAGTCTAATATATTGTAGAACACAACCAACCAGATATTAGAGAACTTCTTTAGAGTTGATATCTTAGTATAGCAACTAATGTCGCCAATTAAGTAATGAATAAAATTAAAGTTGCAGTGTATAATAATTACAGGGATTTAATGACAGAAATATAATATAATATATATAAGTAGGTCATTTATTATCATATATGAACTGAAAGTCTCAGTCTTCCGGTTGGTTATTACATAGATATATCTAATTATAAAGGTGTGGGTCTGGCATTAATAGTCGGACGTTTTTGCTCTACGGCAGAGCAGAGCTGACAAACTATAGAAAATTGTGACTGAAGAAATTGACATTACACTTGAATGCGACTCTGGCAAATAAAACCCATATAAAATCAATATCCTACACCAGGGGTAACCAATTAAAAATCAGTGGGGTCTGAATAAAGAAAATCAACAACCAGTAAAGGTCCGGAGACATTTTTTATTAAAATCCATTTTATACATTGACTTTTCAAATATAAACATTTAATAATAATAAAAAAAAATAAAAATAAAAAAAATTCCATTTTAAAATCTAAAGTGTTTTTTGGAGCAGAGAACAACAAGTGTTCAGTTTGGTATATAGACACTTTCCAGATTCAAGTTTTATAAAACACCTGAGCTTTTTTTTTTTCCTTCTTTTTTCTGGCTTAATGAGAGCAGTGGGCTTTAGGCTGCCCTGCAACGCTTTAAACCTGGGTTTGACTGGAAACAAAGCCATTCTCAAGCACATATCAAGCTGCTCATTTTGAGCCTGGATCGATATTTATGTTTAATTATGGTGGAGAATCCTGCTTTACAGCAGCAGGTTGAGCCAAACATTCTCAAAATGTGCAGGCTCATCTTTGAGCACGCCATTTCACTTTTCTGGTACCAGTTCCCCCCAGTTCTTCCATCAGTCCACACTTTCTCTGCTCTCTTTTTCTCATCATCTTCTCCTTCTTTCCCATCGCCCGGCTTGCCACAGGTTTGCCTGCTGTGTCTAAAAGTAGCAGCAGCAGCAACCAAGACTGAAAGCAGCTCATTGGATCATTTGTATAATGTGCAGCCTGGTCCCGGAGAGGGCTTTACCATGTTGACAGGAGAAGCGGCACAAGGGAAGTTAGACACTGTCATCGGACAACATGCGGTCATTTATAAATGTTTTAAATCAGGTTTGGTACGGATCCGGACCCTGGTCCACTAATCTGTGACCTCTGTCCTACACAGATTATAAAATACTATCTGTAAAATTATCTTTGTGAACAAAACTCATCATCACTTGATAAGACAGGTGATGCGGTTGTTACTTAAGCCTTTTTGTACCATTATGGCCTTAGTTTTGTTGGAAGGCGAGAAGTGGATAGAGGTGCAGTTTATGTTGCTTATGTCTGCCCATTAAATGTCACTGAAAAGTAGACACTGTAGCTCTATTAGAGGTAACATATATAAATGTGGCCATTTAAATATGGCTATGACAACTTGGGAGTAAATAGTTTATATACTTTGCAGCCCTCTGCTTTGCTGAAGCAATGCCTCATGCTGTTAAAAGCAATACCATTCCCCCCCCCGCTTTTTTTGATTACAGGAATTTCTTGATGTATGATGATTATTCAGCTTGGTCACCTGTTTGATAAATACAACGATAAAGATGTTTTTCTGCATAATACATTGCATTCTATTTGCTTTCATTCAAATATATTTTCAGATATGTTTTCCATTTTTGCAAAATATTTTCAGCTTTAGTGGGAAGGATATATTGTATGTCAAAATGTTTGAAATGTTTTATCATACTCTCAGCATATTTATACGTTTTACCTTATAAATCTACTATTTAACAGGGAACACATGCTTTCATCAACTCTTTATCAACTTTATGTTTTTGTCTCAAACAATTTATCAAATTTCTGCAAAAAAAGCCCAAACAACAGACCAGCAGTAAAACAGGATTCATTGGACTTGGCCCGTTATCTGATTCACAAATGATCCAGTCTAGGCCAGGTTAATAACATTCTCAGTTTTCTGATAACTATTCTCTAAACTCAATGGGCCCTAGTTAAACTGCATTAAAATGTTCTATTTAACTTTAAATCAGAACCCTTTAAGGTAGTTTTATTTACACTTTAAATCAATTGCGACTGCTGCTCTCGGAAACAGCGGTTAATTAAATCCAAACAAAATGCATTGCATTAGCAAATGTTCAAACATATAAAACAGCCATTATTACAATGGGTGACAATAACTGTTGCAAAAGGCTCTGAATTAATAGACTTAACCTGACCGGAAGCGGCAGATTTTTGCATGTTGTCCAATCAGGGCTCTTCTTTCTCGTTGCTTGCTTTAATACACAGAGGCTTAAGCCTCTGTCTCATGACAGGCTCATGACACAGGAAATAATGTCCAAGAGCGAGCTCAACGGCTAATAATTGCTCAACATACTGATGAAATGAAGAGCATTTTAGTGCACATTTTATTCAGTTTAATTACTACATTTATGAAGTTTTACCAAATCCTTAACAAAACCTCCCTAGTAACCACTGAGAAATCACCACTACTTTAAATACAGCCACTTCTTGTGTTAAAAACCTTTATAAATCTGTGTTTCAGACATAAATAGATATCCATTACCAAAAGTTTCTCATAAAAGGAAATAATAATCAGGATTAAAAGGTTAATGTGTGATTGCAGTTGCTAAAAGGACTTGATTATCTGTGAAGCTAAAGGTTTAAGGGCAATGTAGAAAGGAATACATTTTATCACCAAAGGTCATCTAGAAGCAAGGTGAGATCTCCATTTATTTGTGAAAAGCAGCTCAGTCTCTTGCACAATGGTTTGTTAAATTGTTGTTTTTCACAGATGAAAAAGGAATGAAGCAGTCAGTTTAGAACGGTACAATGGTGGACTATCATCTGACCACAGCAACAAAGCTGCAGATTCTCAGTTAGTAAGAGACATACAGTGGGGGAAATAAGTATTTGACCCCTTGCTGATTTTGCAGGTTTGCCCACTTACAAAGAATGCAACAATCTACAATTTTAATCATATGTACATTCTAACAGTGAGAGACAGAATCCCAAAGAAAATTCCAGAAAATCACATCACATGAATTTATAAAAATTGATAAACATCTGATGAGGAAAAACAAGTGATGATGGATGGATGGATGGATGGATGGATGGATGGATGGATGGATGGATGGATGGATGGATGGATGGATGGATGGATTGAGATAGGCAGAGAGAGAAATTGTGTTAAACAAAATAACACAGAGAAAGAGAAAGTTTATTAAGTGTTAAACTTTTACTTGTATCGATCATCATTTAACCGACAGACTAAAAGAGAAAATCTTGCCAAACAATTAGCTGTATAAATCAAATATACCAAATATCTAAGCATTTTAGCAGTCACATTTATCACGGAATCTATATGTAAACACTATTTTTCATATTATCTTAATATGTTTGATAAACAGCAATCATACAGTATTAAATTAATAACAGATTAGACTAAGTGGATGTCAAAAGTCAGTGTAGGGTTATTCATGAGGCTAATAAAACTTGCAACCAGTGCAGATCAACTGTCGTTGCCTTAAAAAACTCCCACAGTAAGCTTTTTGAATCTGCTGTATGTGTCTGAGGCATTATTATAAGTCCTGCCTCTCTGAACCTAGTATTGTCTCCTTTTTCTATCTTGCTACTCGTTTGTAATAGCTTAGATTACCACCTTATTCCACCTGCCTCAGTGACTGTCTCTCCTCCATAAACTTGGCTTAAAGCTCCTCTCCAAGCTCCTGCAGGATCTATGTGCTAGTGTAGAGAACAGAGAACATGGGTAGTTGCTCCTGCCAGGTCCAGCATTCCAAAAAAAAAAAAAAAAAAGGCAATTGCCCATTTCCACAACCTGCCACTGAGCTCTCTGCCATCTAATCAACAATACACCATAGTTAATGTTTCATGTTCGGCTACTGCACACATTTACAGTAATATTTCCACCTTTGAATATAGCAATAATAATCAATATGTTCTAAGTGTGTCACCTCTGCATTTCAGAACACTACAGATGAACAGCTCTGCTATTTTTTTGGAGGGGGGACAGTAATTTGCACATTGTTTTCTATATTTTCATTTTAACTTTGGTGTCCCCCTGAATGTTCATTTGGCCAAACAACATTCATCGAAAATCCCATCTTCTCAGGGTAACGTCCATCTTGGCATCAGGTGTGGGAGGTGGTTCACTAAGTCCTATATGATAACAGAATTAAATAAAAAGATAAATGAATATATAAAGGATTTCATATAATAGTTAAGATTTTACTGTACCTTTAATTATTTAGCGACTTCACGATATAGCCAACATAGTCCAGCATTAAGCACACCTGAGGTGCTAACAGTGGGTTGATGTCGAAAGATATCGGCCATCTCCTTTTTTGTTTCAGGATGTCATATTTACACTGCACCTCCTTTTCCAAGCTAGATTGTACACAAATCTATTAGGGTTGGGAATTGATTAGATTTTCATGATTCCGATTCTTATCGATTCTGTGAAACGATTTGATTCCTTATCGATTCTCGTCACAGTCATCTAAATCTAATGGAGAAGGCATCCGTTTAGTGAAAAGGCATTACTGTATAATTTCGGGAAATAAACTCATCTCCCCCTGATTTAAATAAACGAGCGACATCTTTCTCTCGCTCCATGAACTGCGGGGCAACTTTGAAGCATTTTTCGTTACATCTATTGCAATAGCTAGAATCATGTAAGAATTCCAGCTACTTGTAGTTCTAATTAAACATGCTAGCAATGAAGGCACGAGACAGGCACACTCCCTTAATAACCCCAAAGAGAGGTAGGAAATCAGATTATCTTCAGATTTGACATATGGTTTACTAGTAACATCATTAAGCACAGCCAGTGATATAAAACTAGCTAGTTACCTCCAGAGTTGCCTTCCATGCTGGTCATAACTTTAGCTTCTGCCCGGAAGGCATAAAAAACCATGGCATTCGTTAAAATGTATGCCATGTTGTGAACGCAGGTGTTTCTGCATGTTGGATGTATTTCCTTCAGCGGAAGTACTTGCCACTTAGCAATGATTGCAAAGTGCCTTGTTGCAATCTTTCTCTTCCTTAAAATGTAGGGTGACCAGATTTGGGATTCTGAAAAGGGGGGACTCTTTTTCTTGTCAACTGCTGGGCTGCTGACTGGACCAGACCTCAGCAGAGAGCCATGAGCCGCCTGTCCTCAGCCGGAGGAGGGGGGCTGGGGACCAATAAGGCAGAAGGCCGCCGTTGTCCAGGCTACCATTACCGTGTCAGGTTTGATCGCACTGTCCCCCACCCCAGCTCCCTTATTCGACTACATGCTGCCCTGTAGTCGACCAAAATCCTAGACGATTTTGAAATTCACCCCAAACATTTTTTTAGGTCTGGAAAGTAGGACAGATCCGGGAAAAAGAGGACGTCTGGTCACCCCATTAAAATTAAGCCTAACTTTCCATCGGTTTACCCCGATGGGACGCCATTTTTTTCTTTTTTGCTTTTCTAGACTTACGCCTGGTCACGTCGTACTTGCTCACTGGATGCCGTGTGCGTAACTTGCCTGAAAAATGTGATGTAAGTCATGCTGCCCAGAGCTCTAGGCTCTGGTGCTGCCTGAAATCGATAAGAGAATCATTAAGCGAGCTGCCAGACGGTGCCATGAAATTGGAACACACGGAACCGGTTCTGAACAGGAACTGGTTTTCGATTAATTTCAATTAATTCTTATTAAAAATGCATAATGTGACTCAATCTCTGTTTTTCGTGACACTTGATTCCATCAAAGAAGTCAAATAAAATATGATCTCACTGTATCTTGTTATGATGATATAGTTTTTACATTAAAACAAGAACATTCTTTATTCTTATGAGGTAATCTTCTCAAAAGGACATAAGCATTATGTAATATGGAATAGACGTCCTTGTGTTTACAATACAGCTCCATTATTATTATAGATCATGTGTCAGTTCTATGTTTCCATAATTTAAAGGTAATGCTACTACAAACAATCAGATGTCTGCAAATTTTTGACTTTGATGTGAGAAAGTGAAAGATCTCCTTTTTTAATACTCTGGCATTTAACCGAAAACAATTGTGCTAGTCCATAAAGTTTAAAATCCTCAGAGAGTTAGAAAGAAAAGTGGCTTTTTATACAGCATCTTTAAACATCTGGTTTCAATTCTATAAGTCATAAGTGAAAGCTAACTTTAGATGCATATTTCTATTTTGAATATTCTACAACAAAACTAAATGATCAATAAAACAATGATTGCTACAAATTCATAAGATAATGAAAACTGGCACATCCCTTAGATTTGCAGAAATACACAATTGATATAAATCTAACTGCCTCTCTCCTCCACAACCCTTGGAATCAAGTCAGAAATTTATTGCAAAAGGCATTTCAATGATTCAAGGTTTTTACCTCAGCTCGATTTTTACCTCCCTAAACACCCCCCCACCATAATCTGACCACAAACACATTTATTCTCTTCTTCTGTGTTATCTATCTCAGAATATCCGCAGATTATAGTTTTTATTCCTCTCCAGTGAAGCTACAAGCTAAATATGGATTTGTATGGTTCCCCTTAGTAATTTCCCAATAGACAGCAGAAGATAAATTAGTTAAGATTGATTTCCTGTAAAATATCTGCAATTGTTTTGCTTCTATTTCCTGTCATTCTTCCGACATTCACTGACAGGACTGGTGTTGACCAGACAACAGTGGACTGTTTATTCCCTCTATGATTGTATGTCAGTGGGCACGAGAGTTTGCTAATGAATGGGCATAACTTAGATGATGAATTCAAATCAGTGCAAACATGTTATTTCATCTCAATGAGAATGTATGACAGGGTGCCCTCCAGGGAAGTGCGTGCATTGAAAGCTTATTGGGTTCTGATTGCTTCCTAATCACAGCGCTGGCACTGTGCAGCAGTCCATTACTAACACACACACACATAAACATATATCTATGACTACTTTTGTTGAGGCAGACATTGAAAGGAGCCCCATAACACAGACATATACAGACATGTGCAGTGCAAAAGCAATATTCCATTGAAGATCATTAAAGTTTCATTTTAGACCATTAAATTTAGACATTGAACTTAAAACAATTAGTTATGCGTGTCTTATTCAGTTTCCAAGCAATTGAATCAATTAAATGAATTGAAATTAATTAATCTAAAGTTTGGATGAGAACCCCACTATGGTATTTATAAAAATAGTGAGCAGTCTTAATCTATTCGTTATTAATCAACTTTCTACTACGTTTGTTCTGCCTATGGTTAATACAACAATGTTATAATAAAACAGTAGTTAGCTTTAAGCTGTTCCTGCCCTATTACATATGAAAAATCATTTAAGATGAGCCCCACAGTGGACCCTCAAGCTAAATTGTGAATTTCAATTATTTATTTATTTGTACTGCTACTGGTAAATGTTGGAATTGCTTTATCAAAAGATTTACTTTTCTTTCTTATCAAAAAGTATAAAAAGTAAGTTTAATCAAGTAGAATGCTGCTCAAATGGATTCTGTGAGAAGGATGAAATTAAATCACCATCATAAACTCATAATGTTTGCTTCTTTAACAGTTTTCTCCTTGAAGAACCGAAACTAATATTTGTAGAAAAAGTTTTGAATGCTTGTTTGATGTGCTTTTTAACCTCAAGCATAAATGTGCTAAAGAGGAGATGGAAAAACATTTTTCAAATAAGTTCTGACATATATTTATACATGACTGATCTAGCCTGGCGGTAATTCAGTCTGGTAAACCGTTGTTGACTCCAGCCAGATCTGGCCAGACCAATCACAGTAATATGTGTACGTGATATCAGTCTGGTTGGCCAGGTTATGGCTGATCAGTGTTTCCGTTGCCCCTGGCATCCTAGTTGCAGCAATAAAACCATACTTCTCACTGGATATCTAGATACAGTAATGGCTAACAGTAGAATTTTCAACTACAGCACTTTTTTTAAAAACTTCAGTCCATCATGATCTTTGGTCCATACTCACCTTTTAACTATATTTTCTATCTAATACAGCCAAAACATAATGTCAATGATGACATTATGCTTTGCATTACCCCATTAACTCCCTGTAATGGATAGGAACACTTCAATTCAACATTTTCTTTTTTTTTTGCTCAAAATTTGCATCACATCTTGATAGAAACACGGCTTATGACACTCTAAATGACAAAACAGTCAAAACCAATGGCAAGTTATCTGAGGTTTGGTTATAACATTTCAAATAACAAACCAAGGTGTCGGCCGACTTGATTTACAGTATCAAAATCTTCAAATAATTTTTCAGTCTTTTGCGATATCAATAATAGGAAGCTGTCACAGAGGTAGTATTTGATGCTGATTAGACATTTAAAAAGCTCAGCAGTTAAATTAGAAATAAAAACAACTTAAACACCAATTTGAATGAAAACACTGAAGTTTGAGGGTTTGTGCCTGGTAAACCAACAATCTAACCCTTATATCAGGGTTGAAGATCATTTTGGAATAAACATTGTGTATTTTGTTGTAAAGATAAAAGTTAAAACAATTAGGACCAGAGAAGTTTAAGCAGCATAATAAGGAGGGGCCCTTTGGGACCATAGCAGTTCCAATTTAATGAGCAGAGTGGAGATATTGTGTTATGATGCTGGTAGCAGGCAGTTCACCGCAGGCAGCGGAGAACAAGGAAGTGGGTAAAGTGACGTTAAAAGGTTACCATTACTTTTACAGTGATGATTCACTTTACATGTGAGGATAACATGATGAAACTTGAGTCTTATGTTGTTGTGCAGTAAGCTTAATCGGATCAATTATTATACACCTCATTGAGTAATACTTTGGGAAAATAACTTTTTGGGTTAGAATTTAGACCACCTTTGAAATGCCTTTTGATGACTTAAAATGTATTTGATTGCCTCTGAACTCCCACCTGTTTTTCATATACAGTAAGCGTATTTTCATTCTCTATGGCATATTAAGCTAACAAGGATAAAATATGGTATAGAAATGTCAAGGTGTATTTTACAATAATACTTTGGTGCATAAAGTTTACATGCTATTTTTCCATTTTTATGTATAAAGCATTGATATAGAATATAATTAATAAACATATGTCCAGTTTTGGACGACATTGAACAATGTCTGCTTCAGTCTTGGCTCCAGGATCTTCACCATGTGCTGTTTGGAACCTGGGAATAAGAAAAGCTTGTTAATAGAAGGATAATCTAATTTCTAAAATGGGATTACGGGAGACAAATGCTGCAGACATACTCACACTATAAGCACAGGCATGATATTACTGTTTTAATGTTGCTTTGTGAAAAAAAAGGTAAAGTTTGTGATTTTGAAGTACTAAATGTTCCTTTAACTATTAGGGTAAAATGTTCAATAGAATCATTAATTATAGATCTTTACTGATCTATGTCTGAAATTTAAAACTGACCCACAAACTGTAGCTCAACACACACCCATCATCTTCCCATGTTAGAAACCCTGGGACCTTGAACAAGCCACTGGCTTGTTAGGTAGAGGTAATTAATCATGTAAATTGCATCCTCCCATCTCACCCCAGGGACAGATGGAGGGTTTTGTGTTTGCATTTGGGTAGGAGTTCAGCATCACATGCATCGTGATTAGCATGAGGTTGGCATATTAAAACACTCGGGATTAATCAGGCATAGCTCTGTTTTATTTTATTATAAGCCATTTTGTCGTTAGACAAATGCTCAAAATCCAGCTATAACAGAAATTCCTTATTTGGTCTAATGAGTGAAAAATGTTGGCTATATACTGAAGTGTAACCATCTGCACATTGGTTTTCCTGGCCTTTTTGTGCTCTCTACCAAACAGACATAATCTAGTGTTTTCCTGAAAGGATCCTTCACTTTAATTTTATTACAAACTGTGCTTATATCAAACTTGTAAAGCATTAGAATTTATTTTATTATCTTCCATTTGTTGTTTAATTGGTTACAGAAAGATCAGCCCTATGAATCAAAACACTTCAAACTTTACTTGGCTTTTGATTTACTGGAAGTTCTGTAACACATAGATTAAACATAATATGGAATGCTTTAACTGTATCATGCATTTCATGGATTAGTACTTACCTCTAATTAAAATATAAAAAGACTTAACGCAGGAAAAGAAAATATCACTCTCTATTACAAATGGACTCAGTCCGAAAACCTTGGAGCTTGACACCTGGGAACTGGGGCTTAATTGAGAGTGTCCTGTCTTGACTTAAGACTTGATTGTCTTTACTTAAGATGTGACTCTAGACTTGAAGATTTTTAACTGAGACCTTATTGAGAGTTGAAAAACAATGATTTGCTCCCACTTCTGGTAACAAGTCCTTATGATACTTGAAAAAACTTTTTAATTGAGATTTAGCGACTGTGGAAGATGTTAAAAGCCAAATGATATGATAATAATGATAATGCATAACTAAACTGGTTTGAGATTGTCTGAGGTTTAAAACACTGCATAATTTAGCTTGATCTAAGGTGTCCATTAGAAGATGGGTGCAATATAAAGATAGGCAGTTTTGTTTAAATAACCTCAGCTGTTATCAAAGAGCATAAAGGGTGCCCTCTATGTAATTACACTATTACAATTCTTTTCAGTTTATTTAATGGGCATTTTATTGAATCAGCCAAAACAACTTTTGGTTTGGAGGCAAAAAGACTCAGTAAGATAAGTTCAGTTTATTCAAAAGTTTTTTTAAGCAAGTTCCAGAAGGAGTGAGCTGGTTGGACAATGTTTTTCCAGCTCAATTAAGTCTTAGCAAAAATGGACAAAATGAAATAGCATATAGTGAGCGTGAAAGGTTTAAGTTCACATTTCTCAATGTAACTGCTGAACAGCTACAGACCAGAAGCAGTCCAAGTTATACAAAATACCCCCTATGTAATTTTACTATTACCATGCTGTTTAATGCTGTTAACACTTTTTCAACGTGGTGTTGCTTTTAAAAACATGACTCAAAGGACCATTTAAACTGCTTTTGTGTGATTATGGCTAGCAAGTGTGCACCTCTCATGCACTCTATTGTTTTTAATATTTTTGCAGGTAGTAATTGCAGATGTTGTTTGTAACAAATAAATATTTGAACTACTGCTGCCTTTATTTAATCTACAACCAATCTCTCTATTCAAATCTGACCTCCAACAATGACCAAGCTGTACAGTACTCATTCACACACCTGCAGCTCTGCTATTTTTTAGATCACAATCTTTTTACCCTGAGAGATGGTTTTGTGGATATGATCAAGAAAATCAAGCTGTTATTCAAGTCACTCACAGTAAATAAATAAGAATATATTGTGACCAGTGTTTGCCCATTCTACCTTAAATAATGGTCTCCAAATCTACTAAATTTTAGGCATTTTCTTCACTAATTCCCTTTTTATATCTTTCCACAATATTCCTATAACTTAGTTCTTGCCCCTTTGCTCAACATTTCCAAGATCTCAGGTTTGTGTGGATAATTCAGTCTGTTGTTGATTAGGATTTCATCTACCTTTTTTACATTCCCTTAGCCCCCTACAGGTTTGGACCAAAACCGTCTGATATTTAAATATATATTTTTTTGAAAGTGATACTTTTTTTTTCAAAACTGATAGGGACAATTTATTTATTATTGACATTAATTTTATAAATACATATAAAACCAAATAATGTTATGTGCCCACTTAAAGAACCATTTTATTGCATTTTATACATATGAGTCTAATAGATTTTTGGTCTTTACTTTTACCAAGACAACCAATGTCAAAATAATACATTCTTGCATTGGATTTCAGCTTCTTTTTAATGGATCAATTGATTAAAGAGTAATTTTAATACTTAAAGTTAGCATTTTTATCTTGGGAAGAATCATAGTTTTAGTAAGAGGCTGAGTGTTGCAAACACTTTTTCATTAACCTCGATGCAACAGCATGAGATGAAAGCAGCAATTTCCCTGAGCATCTGTTTGGTGCTGCTGGCTGAAAAAGTGCTACCTGGTGCATGCACAGGTTATCACTTCTGTGCAATTCAAGATATAAGGAAATGGGTAACATTTGTTGTTAATTTGGTGTTTACTCAGAAGGACAGACACTAAAAGGAAGACATGGAGAAGGGAAATTATGATTAGTAAGGCTGTGAAGGAAGGGCAAGATAAAAAAAAAATACATGTCTCAAGGCTTGCATCATCATCCATGAGGATGCATTTCCTCTCTCTCTTTAATGCACCAGATGGCCCAGGTTTTTAATCACTGTGTGTTTGTGTGTGTGATTTAGTATGTCTGTATAATAGCAGTGAAATCACATGGCTGAAAATTTTGACACGGAAATAAATCTGCCAGGGTGATGTGTCCACCTTTTTTGCTGTTGTTGTTGTTTGTAATTGTTATTATTATATTATGACATCATAAATGACCCCTCACACCCCCACCATGGACTGTTCTCCCTGCTGCCCTCTGGGAAGAGGCTTTGAAGCATCCGATGAAGGTCCAGCAGATTCCATAACAGTTTCTTCCCCACTGCCATTAGACTGCTGAATGTTATGTAAAATGGGTTATTTCATTTTATTTTATTATATTTATTATATTTTATTATAAAATGCTGAGAAATGTTAGAACTGTAAGTATACAATCATATGTTTATATTACTGTTTTTAATGTCTAGAGAGCTGTTCTTAACAAAATGTCTTTTTGTTTACACTTCCTTATAGAAAATGACTAAATTAATCTAAGTCTAATATGTATTTAGAATTAGAATTATAAGGCAAGGCATTCAAAATGTTTACATTACATGGACAAAAATGACATTATCTTATGGCCAATAACTGTCTTTGCAAGCCAACTTTCTTACTTATATAACCTGTTCAACAGTTATTCAATTTCTTTAGCAAAAGCACACAATACAGCAGCTTTTAAATGCATTTCACCCCCACATATAACCCTCCCTGATGTCTGTGTAATGAAAGGGGTGGGCTTAATGTTACTCTATGCAAGAATAATGCCATTGACAAGGTGTAGATATGCTTTCTGTTTTGTTTGAAGTACTTTTTTAGTTAAAAAACTAGACTCACACAAGTAGGATGTTGTGAAAGGAAAAGCCATATTAGTGGCCTGTCAGCCAATGTGAGATTATTGAGAAATAACGTAGGTTGAAGATTTGCAATGAAAAGCTGAAATAATAAGCTGTTTTAATCAATCAGAGACCTAACACCACATTTTAAAATGTATTCAATTTGTTTACTTGTGTTAAGCTCAGACTGAAGGTAGGGGATGATACCCACTCAAAGCTTCTCCTTGTATTACTTAAACCACACCAAGCCTACAGTTGTTTATCGGACAGTACAGTAGAGTATTTTATTACCAAATGGCAGAGATGGAGGCAAAGAGACAGACATACTGTGCAGAGAATTATACACAGTTTTATGATTCTTCATAACACATAATGTATATTTTGTTTCAGATAGTTTTTAGGTATCGATTCAGCAATACTGCATTGTGATGAGACCTTCATTTTTTTATGAATATTGAAGTTAAAATAAACAACTGTGCTCTAACATGTCTCGCTAATAAGATATAAACAAAGCAGACATCTGTGACGTTACTGATAAAAGATTAAGAAAATTCTTAAAATATGTATGATTTCCAATGTACAGAGATGCAAAGCTATCATGGTAAAACATGGTGTGTTCCACAGGGTGGCTCTGGTTGCTCTAAGAGGAATGTCAAAAACTGCACTCCATGAAATCCTTTATATCATAAAGAAACCTCCCAGTCCATCCATCCATCCATCCATCCATCCATCCATCCATCCATCCATCCATCCATTTTCCATCACACTTATCCCAAGCGGGGTCACGAGGGGTGTGGGTGCCTATCCCCAGCTGCTGCTACGGGCGAGAGGCGGAGTACACACTGGACAGGTCGCCAGTCCATCGCAGAACTACCTAGTCTACTGTGCTTGTTGTCAGTATTTATTTTACTATTATACTGCTTATGAATGCTCATCAATGCTCTAGTGCAGGCATCCCCAACCTCGGTCCTCGAGGCCCGCTGTTCCACAGGTTTTAGAGGTTTCTTTGCTCCAGCACAGCTGATTTTAATTGAAAGCTGATTAACAGGCTTTTGGTCTACTGCAACCATCATAACCAGCTGTGCTGAAGCAGAGAAACCTCTAAAACCTGCAGGACAGGGGGTCTTGAGGACCGAGTTTGGGGATGTCTGCTCTAGTGCATATCACTAATATTACAACACAGAAAAACATTCCTTTTAAGTATACATTATCAATTAAATAGATGGAACAAATATATGTAATAAAACTGGTTGAGCTGGTTGACAGTTGCCTTTTGTATATCTGCTTCTTTTTGTATGTCTGCTTCTGTCTCCTTGAACCCCAGTTTGCCTCGCCAAATGGCCGCTCACTGAGCCTTATTCTGCCGGAGGTTTCTTCCTGTTAGAGGGAGTTTTTCCTCTCCACTGTTGCTGCATGCATGCTTGGTGTGAGGGATTGACTTTGTGTCAATGAGTTGATGCAATGAGCTGGATTTCCTTAGAAAGAGAAAACTTTGAACCAATTTGACTGTATGATCTGGTTAAATTGGCTCTGTAAAGGGCCCTGAGATGACATGTGTTGTGAATTGGCGCTATAAATAAACTGAATTGAATTCAATTAAAACATAATCGACAATTAATCTTAAGTCAATTGAAGCAAAGTTTAGGGTTGAAAATCTATTGGTTTTTCATCCAGAAAGATCTGAAAGCTGTGATGAGCTTCCTCTTCAAAGGATAGTGTGACGGGTGGTAGTTAAAAACAAACAGAAAAAGAAAAACTATCATCAGCCTGAAATTTAATTCCCTTGTTCAGAGATTCTTTCAAAATCAGCATGAGTTACAAAAAGGAGGCTTTCAATACCTGTGCTGTAATGTTGGAGCTGCAGTGAATGCTAAGAGGTATTTTTTTTTATCTCTGCTAAGAAGGTTATGTTTTCAGGAGAGTTATTGTGTGTTTGTCTGGCTGTCTGTGTGCAGGATAACTTGAAAAGTAATGAATGCATTTTAATGAAAAGTACATCTCAGTCTAAGGAACAATCCATTCAAAGCTGGTGCTGATCTGGATCACCATCTGCATTCAGAATGTTTTTGAAAGATTCTTTGTATATAGGTGTTAACTTAAGGTGGAAGTCACAATATCTCAGGGAAAATGAGCTACTTGGTGGTGCTCTGCATTCTCCAAGTGCTTTTCTTGTTACAATTTGTTTGGACTCTATAACAGTTTCCTTCCCAACATGTAATCACACCCCTGAAGGAAGACACTAAACACTTCTGCTGAAAAACAAATAAACCACCAGTCCCTTTTATAGACTGTTTCAGCATAAGTTGGCCTTATGTAAATACGTCTTGCCATATCCTCTGTTCATTGTTCTTAAAGTGATTTTATTTTTGCATCAGATGTGCATTTTGTCCCGGTGCCTAGAGTAAAAACTCCATTATGTTTACATCATGACAATAAAGACTTGATTGATGTATTACTGGTAAGATAGTTTCAACATTGTTTTCAGGATTATTATCATTTTCGATTACAGGTGCATCTATTTTGGATTACTGCCTCATAAAACATCTCAGTTTAGGAGGTGGCTGTTGAGTCAAAGCTGGATAGAGCTCAGTTTAGAGATGGTTATATTGTGCAGAATTCCATCATTCTGGAGCATGATGAGAATCAATTTAATGGGTCTTTGATTTTGTCTAGATTGTTGGATCCTCTGTGACAGTGAGACTGCAGCTGTCTTGTCATGATGATATAAAGCCTCCTAAAATAAATTATATTGCACATTATCAAAAGTTTATCAGTACTTTAGTTAATGTAGCAAAAGTTAATGTTGCACACAGTTGATTAATTGTCATTAAAATCTCACACAATTGAGCACATAGTACTCAACAGTGTGCCTCTAACATCTTGGTAACCATGGTAATCTTTGAGACAAAGAGTTTCTTGTTAACCTGTAATTTCTAATAATTAATCTTATTCAGTTCAGATAAATTTGCATATATGGTGCCAATTCACAAGAAACGTCAACACAGAGCATTTGAAAGGACAGATTTGTACAATGAATATCCAGTTATATATATCAATATACTGACACCAAAATCCAGTCAGATTTAAATATAGGCTTTGCTCCTTAATGCTTGTCCAATGCTCATTTATCAAAATATGCCATAATATCTGTATTTAGTATTTGGCTTTGTATCACTTAATCATCCTGAATAAGAATATGCTCACAACTGAAATTCCCAGGTAGTTTTAACAGGACAAAACTCATTATACAGTAGGTGGCTACATCTTTTAATTTGCTAGAAGTGCAAATGTTACCTTTAAGGGCAAATATTGTAACAGCCGCTATTACACTAACTATTCACAACACTTTACATGAATATATTATTTAGTTTTGTATAACGAGTTCAAAAAGTGTAACTTATCAAAACTTCATTTTTAAACTGTGGTACATCCAGATCATAACATCCAGGGAGAGCAGGCTGCACAGGAATTTTCCATCAGCCTTGAGTCTTTTTTTTGTCTAATATTCCAAATTTGTTAGGCTTTTCTGCCTTGAAGCAAGCATGTACATCCAAGATATTATCCAATCTCAGGCTGTCTGCAGAGTTCGACCTCCGCAGACAGCCTGCGTTCAATCGCACCCAGCATACGGCTTATCTCCCGTTCTCGCCCGTTCACAGACTTTGTGAGGGCATCAACCGCTACCGGCAGCCTGATCAGTGCCCAAATTCCCGCCGACATCCTCTGTAATTGTAGATACATAAGGTATCTATAAAACCAAAAATCCATGCATCATCGATATGCTCCACTGACATCTTTGTGAGGCACACCGTCTTCCAAGCCTTCCAGGAGTCCATGGTGTATCCCATGAAGTATGTCCCGGCATGACAGGACAGGTCCCCCTTTCCCTGTCTTCCAGTTGAGAAAATTTTATCAATTTCATTGAGAAACAAGCTGACCAGATCCATTGTTTGAGTTCTAGTGATATGAAGAGAGGGCTCAGAAAAGACAAGACACAGCGAAGCAGGGACAGAGCAGGGAGGTGCAGGAGCAGCAGGAAAATATGACCGCCTCCTTCAAGAATCAGAACAGAGTCTGACCACCAGATAATGCTTGTCTTTAGATCTTAATGTTCAAAAATCATGACAGAAAGAATATTCTAGATGTTTAAAAAGGAATTGTAGGGGACTAGAACCAGTAAAAGGGCCGATCAAGGAAAGTGGGGACATTTTATTAATGGCTACTAAATCTTGTAGTTGACGTCAGAGACAAACTCCTCAACTAAACTGTATTCCTGTTGTCAGTTTTTGGTAAATATGCTGACTTTAAAATGTCAAAAAAGGACAATCTACATGATGGTATCATGTAGAATGTCTCCTTTAAACCCTCTGGTGTAGAGGAGAACTACTTGTTCCAGAGATGGTGAATAATATTCTGAATGCAGAATGAGACTCTTATTCTGCATTCAAACTGAACGTGTTTTCAGTGTAAAAAAAAAGCATCCAATGCCTCAAATTGGAAGCTTGTGCATTTTGAGATCAGACTCTCTGGATGCTCTATTTACTGGTTATTGAGCTCCTTAGTTCTGTAGTTGAAATCTAGAGAGCGGATGGCTTTATTTGCTTTGCTAAATTGGAAAACATTGTTTCAACATGATTTCCGCGCAACGAAGTCCACCTCAAAATGTAATTTGTGCAGTTAGTTTATCAGGATTACGATAATATGTACGTAAATGTTCTGTTCTTGGTTGGAGCGGCACATGCCCCCGAATACTGATGGGGCGACTGTGTTGGAAGCACCCAATGAAGCTGTCCAGCCAGTCTGCTGCAGTTGATATTGGCTGAAAGTGAGTATATAACTTAAAGAGTCGTGGTATAACTGTAAGTACCAGAATATGAAACTCAATATTTTTTAGATTAGGTTTTCATATTTAATTTAATCTAGGTATTTCTACACAATTCAGGGAGAAGCTGTTGCAATTGATTAATAATGATTAGTTCACCATATTTTCGTTGTATATAGTATATAAAAAAACATTCTACTGGCTTTTTAAAACCAGTGAAGTTGAACCCTTTCATAAGTGTTAATTTTTCCATATGCTGACAGTTCTGCAAAAGAGATTGCGTCTTGCATGCAGTGTTTGGATTCACCTTTCTGATTGGTTGATGCTCTTTTTCAAGCTGCAACATTTCAGATTTCTTAACTTCAGTGTCAACCCCCAGATATCCCAGCACTCAGATGCTCTGACACCCAGGATGCTTTTGGTGTGAACACGCCAGTAAACACAGAGAAGTTGCCGCTCTTTCAGCATTTTTCATACTTTTTATGACCATTTTGTGAATTAGTTACAGAAATAACACCTATGAATTCACTGCAGATGTTGACTGTATAATAAAACAAGCCTCACCATTCTGTTCAGATGCACACCTGCCAGACTTGTGGATGCCAGCATGTTTTAAACCTGGGGCTCTTCTGGCAAGAAAGCAGAGCATACGGAGAGAGAGAGATGGAGAGAGTTGGTGTAAAGCTAGAGTGGAAGTCAAGCCAGGTGGAGTATAGAACGAAAAAACAGCAAAACAAAAAGATGATTTTGCAACACAAGGATATACTATTGTGAAAAGATATAAAGCATGTAAGTCAGAAAATTAGAAAAAGAGAGCAAAAATATTTAATGGGAAGCAGAAAGGTGACCCTGAGCAGAGCTGCATTTTTTCTATCTAAGATACAGAATGAAGGAAATACAGGAGAGGAAAGAACACGCACTGAAAGAATGCAGAGAGGGGAAGATAAAAAAGAGCTAATGATGAATAGTACAGTTGTGTGCTCCTGACCCTGGGATGGTGTGAGCTTTTTCAGTCTGGCACGGTTTCATCCCAGAAAGACAGATGTCCAGGACGATGGCCAACTACACACATCGGAAAGAAAAGTGCGTGTGTGATACTCTAAAAGGTAGGGTTGAGAGGACTATGGCAACAAAATTTAAACGTACTTTATTGCTTTGTTTTTTGTTTTTTTGTTTACAGGATTTCTTATGGTGAAAAAAAAAGAAAGCTTTAAATTGCAAAAGAAGCTGAAAGGACTAACTTGCTTCAAGTTATACCATGGTAACTGTTGCATCATTTTTTTAAAATTTCAGATTGAAAAGAAAAAATTAGGGTAACACGTGGGTGTAAACCAAACATCTCTTGCTCTTTTCAGCATCTCTCTTATTTTAATGTAATCATTACCATACATAACTGCTAGCATGCCTTACAAAAATGATCACAGATCTGGACATTTTTAAAATGTTCAAATGTATTTGACTATTTTCTTAGGGGCTTTAAGTGATCAATCAAAAAGATTGCAGAGATGTAAAGGAGATGATGAAGGACACAACATATTCAAATCCTGTAGAGGAAGGCTCTGAAAAGTGTGGCTCACATTTGTATTTGGCTCTTTTAAAAAATTACTTTCAAGAAGGACCAATAGTCATATATATATAGTTAATTTGGGCTGTTATGCAAAAATCTAATATTTTAAGTATTCAGACAGAATTGATTAAATTAGATTTAGGTGTCACTTAAGCTGGGTCTTTCTCAAATGTGAGCATGCTTTGATCTTTGTTGTAATCCTGGCTGTATGTTTAGGGTTGTCCTGCTGAGATATGACGTTTTGAGCCAAGCTCAAGTCTTGCTGTGTCTAACTACTTCTCTTTTAGGATTACCCAGGATTTAGCCCCATTTATATTTCCATAATCTTTTTATCAGCTCCCCTGTTGATGCAGAAGAAAGGCAACCCCACAGCATGATTCTGCTTCCCCAATGTTTCACAGCAGGGATGGTGTGTTCAGCGTGATATGGGTTAGAAGAATGTCACACTTATTACTTTGTTGGTTAAACTTAACAGCAGGTATAGATCAGTCTGTAACTATTGCAGGTAGAAGAACATTGACATAGCTCCAGTCTTTGTCAGGTCAAGCATCATAAAAGTTAAGGAGATGGTGACAGTTGCAACATTCCAAACAAAGCATATACGAACCTCAGTAAAGCTTTGGAGCTCATAAAGAGTGGGTGCTGAAGTCTGGCCTGCTCACAACTCATTCCAGGCAGCTTTCCCTCCGTTTGCTTTGGTCATGTCAGCGCACTCAAACACCTCCGGCTTAATGGATACCTTACAGGCTGTCTCTCCAGGGCCCCCCTTTTCTCTAGCATGGTTTTTACTCCTCATCAAGCCAGCACTCCGTGTCTCCTTGTCTACCTTCTTGTACTTTGTGGGATCTCCAGGGCTTTCTTCCCTCTTGTCTGCTGTTGGCTCTTTTCTAAGCTCTCCTCCTCCTTGCTCGGCTTTCCTGTGATACCTTATAGAAAAACCCCACCGACCTCATCTGTCAAAGTTTCTTCAGCTTGTCTCATAGTTTTTATTTTTAATTTTTTATGAAATGTTCACCACCTAGCAACACTTCAAAAAGCTCTGCTTCTTACAGTCAACTGTCGTGCTAACCCCGAAACAGATCCATAAATATTTTGTGATTTACTCGTATTGTTTCATTTAAGGACAGATTGTAATTTAGGGTGGAAACCACACTGAAGGGAAGGCGAAGATAAACACCAAAAAGTGTATGTGGAAAATGACTAATCAACTAAAAGTGATATACTTTATTGGGCTTAGAAAAATAGAAACGCAATAAAAGCAGAAATCATGAAAGTACTGCTACATTGGTTAAATTGCTGGTGACAGTTTAATGAGTCTATAACCCTCTTATTCACAGATGAGCAAGGAAGAGCCTGAGTGTAGACAGATGGATGGAGAGTCTTTCTTCCTGCCTTCTTATTTTGTTCATATCTGCCCCACTTTTGTGCCTAAGAGTCCCACTTTGAGCTACTTTGAACAAGTGGTCAGCAGAGAATTACAGGGGAGTACCCATCTGTTATCCATCCCTTCTATCAATTTCTCTTTCTCTCTCTCCCTCTTCTCACACCCTCATAACTCTCACAGCCAAATGAGTTTCACTTCCACCCAGCCAGTAGTTCTGTTCTGCCCAGCTAAAGTCTCATCATCATTATCCCCCTCTTTCCGTTTAGGCCCTATTTCATTTTGCCCCCCATCTGTCCATTTCCTATTTCTCCTTTGTCTCCATGTCTTTTCTCCACTCTTTTTGTGTCTTGTGCCAGGTCTTCATCCAGAGTACCAGCTGCAACCCCTGCAGCACTACCTTGTCTCTTCTCTGCCAAGCGGTGGGTCACTTTTTTGTAATGAGAGATGGAGTGGCAAAAAAAAGCAGAGCAGCTGAAAACACAAAGGAGGCTAGTCAAAAAAAGACTGAGTCTGCTGTTGTTGACCAAATCTCTGCTTTAATGCCCAGCATGGAAACACAGAAAAGAGGCAAATCAAATATAATACCACGAATCTTAAAATATTCATTTGAGTACTCTTTTTGTTCTTTTGAAATCACAAAAGATTTTAATTACTCTTTCAACACTATAATGTAGGATTACAGTTGAATGAATGATATTAAAATCTAAGTTTCTTCTCTCATTTTAAATTGAATGATAGAGGAAAACACAAAAATGACAGATAGAATAGAATCAAGAAATAAACAATAGAAAAACATTAATTATCTACAACAAAAATAAATTATAAATAATCAGAGCAATGTTCGAGCAAATATTCTCATTAATCAGGAGGAAGACCATGCACAGAAAATACTGCTGTTTACAAGAGATAATCACTATAGTTGAGGGAGCTATTAGTAATTAAAATAGTAATTATAGTTTTTCATTAACGAGAAAAGATATAACAGATATCACTGTTTTTAATATTTTAACACACACATTCATGACTGTAAAAACAACACATGATGAGACAAAAGGAAAATTTTAACAGATCTTGCAGAATCTCTGTAACATGACATTTCTACAGGACGTAAAAAGATCACAAACATCCTAAAGACCCAAAGCATAAGAATGGCCTAACACAGTTATGGGAATGATAGTTATAGATTGTGCGTACTGAATAATAAAATAATCAAATTATTAAAGTGATCTATTTGAAAAATCATTTTATAAAAATTGAGTTAATGCACTTTCTTTTTTTATGTTTCTTCATGGTTACAATAGGAAATAGGCATGGCTTCATGTAGCACAGAAGCATTGTATTCCAAGTGCTGTTCATGGAACCTTAACTCCATTTTCTGTTTCTTTACAGTTCAAACTAATTATAAAGGACATCATTTACAGGCATCCTTCCTACCTCATTTTAAAGTTTTGGCAAACAGAAGTCAGTTAGCTCAGATGGAAAAAGGAAAATGTTCTAATTTTTGATAAATAAATAAAAATCTATGACTTCTGAAAAAAAAAAAATCTATTTTCAGATTTTTTCAAATCCTGCCGGACAAGAAAGTGACACTGAGATTAAGAAGCGGATGTTCTTTTTGGTATCCTTTGATTTAAAAAAAACACCAACAAAAACTTTTCAAGCTCCCTTGATCAAATAGTGATTAGTTTGTCAAATGAGCAGAGAACTTTCATTTTTGAATATGTATCACAGTTCAAGGAACCCTTTTGCTTTGCCTCAACCGTTATTACTCTTGTTAAATATTGTAACACTGAGAAAAAAACCCCACTGCTTTTAAGCTTTTCAAAGAAATACTGCAAATACTAAAGCTTTTAGCCTCTCTTCTGATAATATCTGTCAGTTCTATGACCAGCCTCAATAAACTAACACTGGCCCACAACACATCACTTTGCTTGCAAATAATTTGTTTTAATAATACCCATAAATTGTTTAGTAGCAAAGAGGGCACTTCAGCTTTTCGTTGACACCAAAACAATGGCTTGATGTCAACCCTAATGATTTACAATGTTTATGTAGAGCAAGGCAGTGGGCCACTGGGACTGGACATTATCTTCTCTATTTTCAGAAAAGACAGTCTTTTGTGAGTAATTACAAGTTTTTCTTTCTGTTTAGTCAGGAATTCCTAACCATAGCTGGTTTATTGTGATAACACAATCCCGTATTTGCTTATGCATTTTGAGGATTGGTATTTTTGCTCATTTTAATTAAATGAAACTAACATTGCTATAAGGTAGATCATCTTCACATGAGAAAAAAAGAAAAATTCAAGACTTTTTTTTCTTAAAGAAGAAATGTTCTTTTAGACAGAGATGGTTTTGAAATAGTTTTCATAATTTTTATAATTACGGGGCATGCTTAGCTGATGCTTAGATACTATTTAAGGTTATCTTGAAAATTCATGATCATAGGGACTGGTGTAAAAAAATATTTTTTTAAATAGAGGCCTAATGTCTATGTCACTGACATTAATAATTAGAACTAGTTGGCAGGAAGCTGCAACTTATGATCAAAGTATTAAAAAGTTTATTCACAAGCTTCATATGTAGTAGTACCACAGAAATCTAACATATTCTCACTGCTTTGCACCTAAAATATTTTAATAATAAAATATGCTATTTTGTTATCATTCTGCCACCTAAAACATACATATTTTGTTTTGTATGCATAAGAAATCTGCCTCCTGAAAGTGATAGCTTTGAGAATAATTGTATAAAATATTCAAGAGCCTTCCAGCACAATATCAAGAAGATCAAGTCCATACTAATAGCCATGTGTTATTTTTTGTTTCATTGCTTTACACTGACATTTATTTTTTCTTGGAATAAATAGCAGCAAGTCTAGTTTAAATGGAAAAATCTCTAAAAGTGTCCTTTGAAATTCTGGGTTTAATACACAGCATGATAAACGTTGCTCATTAGGAAGGATTTTTTGTGGCCAAAACAACAGCAGTCTTTATGGGTCCATAGAAAGTTAGAGATAGTGTTGACAAATTTGCTTAAAACGGATTAAAAGTTTGGGTCTTAAATTCCGTCACAGAAAAGAGTTTGGTATGATGCTTATAGATACAGTGCTGGCATCTCTTCGGAAGTCTTTAGTTCCCATTCTGTCAGGTTGAAAAAGTCAGATAACTAATTTCTTCCTCTATTAGTTGAGTCATCAAAATATTTCTTTTTCTTTTTTTGTGAGAGAAAGAGAAGCCAATATCGGCCTGAAAAATCAGCCCCAAACAGCACATTTCAGGATCGGTTAATCTTAAATCAGAATAATCTATATCGGCATTAGTTTAAGAACATCCTGTATTGGCCAACCTCTAAGGTCCATAATACTGAGATAGGGATCTAATATTATAAAGCGATGTCATACAATTACAACATAAGTGTCATGCCTTTAGACTAACAGTCAAGATAGAATACAGTAGTTTAGTTTTAAGGGCTTTATAAGAAATTTGTTCTGATGCAAATTTACAGTTTCTATAATAAGAAAACCTAAGAAGGTTTGGAATGGCTTTTTTCAGTTGGTATTGACATCTGCTTAGAAGCAATACTGAAAATTATTGCATTAAGATGCAAGTTTGATGTACTTATTACCTTCCTTACATAAAAATAACCCCGTTTAGCAATCAGCAGGAAAGCTGATGCTTTGTTTGGCTATCAAAGATATTTTTACTATTAATAATGCAAACTTAAGGGTCCGGACAGTAATCTTTTATATTAAAATTTGCCATTATTATTTTATAAGTGTTTTAAAACAGTAATGTTTATTTGTCTTTGTGTAAATAAGATGGAGATAATATTTAAAATGGAGATGTAATGGTTAACTTGCTCTAGAATAGGCATCTTATGTGGAATTTATAAGAAAAACCTTCTATGTACCTGATATCCAAGTTGTTCAGTGTTATAGATTATAGGCAAAATGAGAAAGGAAACACTTAATAAAAATAAAATAACCTTTTTAGAAAACTTTTTCATCACAACCTCATGAGATCCATTAGTGTGGAAGATGCTGACTGTATTTTTAGTGAAGATTTAAGGTTTAAAGTCATCTTGCTTCATGGAGTATATATCTATAAGCTGTTCAACTTCCTGGCTTATTGGAAAGTAACAATTGTTTTATTTAATGTGCAGACTGAATATCCATTAACATATGACTTGCCTTATAAAAAACTGAAGAAATGTTTGCTGCTGTCTTCACCTCTCTATCACTCAAGGTAATCTTTATTGTTGTTATGAAACAATGACAAAAATTTAAAGACTTGCGATGTAGAAGGAAAAAATAATATTAAATTAAATTAAATAAAAATTCAAAAAAATACCTTATTAATCCCAAAGGGAAATCCTCCTTCAAAGAAAAAAATCCTTAATAAAGATGTAATTTAACGTGCTTACACAATGGTGTTAGTCCAGTCTTTGACAGGTGCTGATAACATGTCTCTTATCCATAGAGTACTTTGTAAAAATGTCTCTTTCCAATTTAAACATTTTAAAGTTTTTATGTTTTTCTCATCATAGTAGCAGCATCTGGCCTGGTGCTCTGGAGGGAGTCATGAGCTCTCAGTAACTTAAATAATGGATGATAGAGTAGGGTCTGTTAGAACAAGGAGAAAGAAAGAAATTCATCAGCAAGACTAAATAAAAAGAATCTGGAGTGTTAATTATGGTCATTCTAATTAGCTGCTTAAAATGGCTGTAAACTAACATAGACCCAAATCCTAACAGCACCAACTTGTAGGAGCTAGAGTAAACATGGAGAGCAAACTACTGTTTTAGAGGTTTACAATTGGATTTTTGAAATAATTGGTGGAAACTATGGAAAAGTTAAATCCTGTAACTTGTGGGTTGCCAGTTCGAGCCCCCACTCCATTCTGTCTCAGTTGGTATGTCCTTGGGCAAGACACTTCACCTGACTTAGCTGCTGTTGGTTGTCAGAGGACACAGTGGCACCGGTTATATGGCAGCCTCACTTCTGTCAGTGTGCCCCAGGGTAGATGTGCCTGCAATGTGTGAATCCACCATCAAAGTGTGAGTGTGTGCATAAATAGGTGTGAATAACAGAATCTGGGGTCCACAGATTTGAAAACACACATTATTACAGACCATTAACCTTTTGCCGATCGATATTAAATCCTGGGACATAGTTGTAAAGATTACGTTTTTTCAGATTAGGACAGTGGGAATGCATTATGTCACTAGTGTCCCCATGAGAATGTGGAAACAAAGATGGGGGTTTGTGTATGTGTGAAGGTGTGTGTTGATGCAAGGGCACCAGATGCTTTGCTGATGAATGGGTTGCTATCACAGCAAAGGCAGTGTATTGACACTGAAGACCTTAGATCTTCTCGGGATGACACACATATACACATCCCAACACCTAACCACCCAGACAAACACACATACGCACACGCTGTACGTTTTTCACCCCGTCAGCACTGGAGTAGAACTGAACCTGGTGCTCATCTTTCATCTTGGAAGCCTCAATCGTTTTTCACTGTTTTTCCTTTTCTTTTCTCCTACAGTTATGTAGTTTTCTTCTGAACACTATGTTTCTCAAAAGTACATAGTGCTAACATAATGTTTGCGTATATGGTTGTTGCTCCACAGTTTCCAGGACGATCACATTTGTTATCAAAAAGATGTTTAATTTTTGAAAAAAAAAAAAAAAATCTCTTTTGTTGTTGTATTGTATTATTTCAAAAATTGAAACATGTGTATCTCTGTTTAGTGAGGAAAGATCCTCTGCGAAGAAAAAATGTTTTTTGGACCAAGGTTGCCCTTTGTCACCGATTCTGTTCATAACTTTTATATAAAGAATTTCTAGACACAGCCAAGGTGTTGAGGGGATCTGTTTTGGTGGCCTTAGGATTGCGTCTCTGTTATTCGCAGATGATGTAGTTCTATTGGCTTCATCAGGGCGTGATCTACAGCTCTCAGTGGAGCGGTTCGTCCAGGATGAGGATCAGTGCCTCCAAATCCGAGACCATGGTCTTGAGCCGGGAAAGGCTATTGTGCCTTTTCCGAACTGGGGAGGATGTACTGCCCCTAGTGGAGGAGTTTAAGTATCTTGGGGTTTTGTTCACGAATGAGGGGAAGATAGAGCAGGAAATCGATAGGCGGATTGGTGTGGCATCTGCTGTGAAGCGTGTACTCTACAGGTCTGTTGTGTTGAACAGAGAGCTGAGCCAAAAATCAAAGCTCTCAATTTCCCGGTCGATCTACGTTCCTACCCTCATCTATGGTCATATGCTTTGAATAATGACCGAAAGAAAGAGATCCTGAATACAAGCGGCTAAAATGAGTTTTCTCCATAGTGTGTCTGGGCTCTCCTTTAGAGATAGGAGGAGCTCAGTCATCCGGGCAGGACTCAGAGTAGAGCCGCCGCCAAGCTGGAGGGCCAAGGACACTGGCTTCTACTGGCTTGGTGTCGCCTCAGGGTCCCCACAGAGCAACTTGAGGAGGTGTGTGTGGATCGGGAAGTCTGGGCATCTCTGCTTAGACTGCTGCCTCTGCAATCCGGTCCCAGATAAAGTGGAGGAAAATGGATGGATGGCTCACCCTTTTAAAAGCAGAATTGACCTGTTATGTCCCTTTGCTGTTAAGGATTAATTACCAATGTGATAATCTCAAATGCTTTTTTTAAAAAGGTTATATTTTTGTCTTTTGTAGGTAAGTATCTATTGATCCTACTGTCTCCAGATAGCTAATTTAATTCTGCGCACCTCTTTTGATGCTTTTAATTGTGTTTATGTTTTTCGCTGCAGTCATGGTTGTATTTTCATGTCCGGAACCTCATTAATTACTGGTCTACTGATATTTCTCTTGCTTAAAAATTTGGTGATTTCTGCATCAACTCCCTAAAACTCTAGCTAGTTTTATTGATATGAAAAGTACTATACCATAAGGTGGAATAGATGTTGATTATGAAACTGATTGACAAACGGGAGCATTGGTCTTCATTGATTTAAACCAGAATTCTGCTCATGTAAAAATAAGAGCATCACACTGCTGTGGATCAGTAAGCATGTGTCTGTGTATTGTAATGAAGCAGGAAATTAATCAGAACAGGAAATTCAGATTTTTGGTTGAGGAAACCAATAAAAGAAAAGCATCTATGAAAGTATATCTGTTGTCGGATGGGTGTTTAATATTAACTGATTGCAATACTAAGCTGGAAGCACTCTCCAAAGTCACAAAAAGTGTTTTGACTTGTTAAAATGTGGAGAATTTTGAATAACACCTAATCTGAATATTGATCATTAGCAGAGTTTTGGAGCTTTTCACATTGAGGTTGAATGAACAAGTTCTATTCCTAAAGTTATCTTTTGTAAATTGAAATAATTTTTAATAACCTGTTTGTGTTGTTTAATATAATGTAGATTATTTGTTTATGTATCAATGTACTTTAATATTGTTTATCTTTCTGAGACTTAACTATCCAGAATAATAGACAAAACTTTTGCTAAGGATGCTCATTGAGGCACAAATTGTTTTTTCAAAGAATATTTGATTAGTGTAGAATAATCAAGTCCTTTTTAAAGTTCTCTAAAAGTTTCTGATTTCATACTTTACTTTTTATAGTTACTATGAATGCAAGTAAAAGCAATTTGCACTTTTTTGAATTTTCAGAAATAGAATGGAGTAAAATTTATATATCTACTTTTTTTTTTTTTTTTTTTTTTTTAAATCCATGTCCTATGTAGAGATATATAGCTCAAGTTTCACATGGTTTTAAAATTTTGGAATTAATAAATTTAGCCCAAAATATTTAAAAGAACTTTAAAACATCACCAGTGAATCAATGGCAACTAGTATTAAGAAAAGAAAAAAACCTTTATAGGTCTGCTTCTTTAATCACTTTGATCGCTGTCAGCTATTTCTTATTAAACAACTAAACAAAAAAAAAATATCATACACTGAAAAGGACTTAGTGATTTACTTTAAAAAAAGAATCTGGTATGGTACATCTCTTAGCTGAGGCGGACAATAATAGCATAAATTACTGCAACAGCAGCCATTGATGTTTAATTATTGTTGAACCTGTGGCCTTTTGGGACTAGGTCGGGTCATTATAGCCTGCAGCATCTGCTGTGATCTCACTTTTACACCAAACAAATCAAACATGTTTAGGGTCAGCAGTTGCCTCATGCAGGGCATCACTGAGTGAGAGTGTGTTCAGCTCTGTGACCACAGTTTATCTTATCAATGTCTGTTTGCGTTAGGGCTAAATGGCATCAGTAATACATTTCTTTCTTCTCACAGTATCTCATCTACGAATACTGAATCACATTAGGTTTGTCCTTTTAACAAGGCAATCACAGCAAACTAATTATTAAATCATGTCACCATGGTAACAGCAGGCACAGGTCATTCTAAAATGCTGGGGGGGAGGTAGGGTTTTGTTTGTAAAAAAAACAACTGTTTATGTGTGTATCTATTGCATTTTTTTTTAGGTTTGTGGTCTATACTGATATCAACTGCAGTACAAAACAACAATTATATCATTAAAATGTGCAAAAGCACAATCAGTTTTGTACATTATGTACTATTTGCTTGCTCAGTATCACAGTGAGTCTCCGAAAAAAAAGTATACAAAAGTGCAGTTTAATAATAGTTATTGATCTCACATTGGAGAAATTTTCATCTGCATTTAACCAATCCGCTTGGGGTGCAGTGGGCTGCCATTGTGTGGTGCCCAGTGAGCAGTGTGGGGTTAAGGGTTATGCTCTGGAACCCAGAGTGCAGGCTGTGGCGATCGAACTAGGTACTTGCACCTCTCTCAGAACACATGCGCACTGCTCTAACCCACTAGGCCAAAACTCCCCATAAAAGGATGTCAAATGGAGAATGCCGGCATCAATCCCTGTACCTCTTGCATGCAATGCAAGCACTCTACCATTTGTCAAGGTAGAGGGGAGGTTGATTGAGGACCCAAATGCAAAGATGAGTTTTGCTGATTTAATAAGGGTGCAAAAAGGTAACAGAAGCAAAATACAGAAAATACAGAAAACCAAAAACCAAGATACACCAGGGAAAAACACAGTAAGAGCAAAGTAACAACGACAAACCAGCACTGAGGAACTGCGCAGGAGGTGTATATATGGGAGACAGAACAAAGACTGGGCTAATCAGCTAACGGGGAGCAGGGGTGGATAGAAGCAACTAGAAAATATTGCAAAGAGACTGGCATAAGGGGCAAAAAACAACACTGCTTCTAAATAAGTAGAAAACAACTACAATGATACAAAATGGAAAAGAAACTAATGACCAAGAAAAAAGAATGACATAAATAACCCAAAACTCAAAAAGAAACTCAGAAAGAAGTCCAAAGGAGAGAATCATAACACTCGTTATTTAAAGCTCCATCCTCACTCACTTTAACATGCACCAAAAAAATATGTAACAGGGATATCCAGCCTGTTGGTGGATCTCAGAATATCTTATGACTTCATTAATTTGCTGACGTTTCTCTGCTCAATTTTACCCAGTACAGTAATTTGCTCGGTTATTCACACAAAAAGTTACATATAACCATCCTGCATTTATTGTTCCTGCATTTATTGATAGCATAATTTCAATAATAATATTTCCACATACATCTATTTGTCTATAATACCTTGTAAAATCATTTTTCACTAATTTTTAATTTCACAAAATAGTCTAGGCTGGAAGTGAGGATATAAGAATATACAATATGTCAGCGTAAGTAAAAATAGTAACTTTACAACTGCACCTCTTGAATTGAAAGAAAATATAGATATTTTTTAAAGCAGAGAAGATAGCAAAAGCTTTTCAGATATACTTATATAACCTAATGTGTGCAGTTACAATGGTATAATAATAGAGGAATGAAGAAAAAGGAGATTAAATTTGAGTCACACAGTCAGCTGCCTGTCTCCATCAGTAATTTTCTTATCTCCTGACACTTTTCTCTTACTCTCTTCCAAGCCCGCTTTGTCAGCTAGTCACTCCTCATTCCATTATACGGCACAGGGCTCAGAAGGTGATATATGAGTGCTCCAAAGAGCAACTTGGACATGAGAGACTGCTGGACATACATTAAGCACATCACTCACACATTCAGTCTCTCATCCAAACTATAAAGTGAGCATTGAAAAAGGCGGTAAGGATGACAACACACAACTCAATTAGGATAGAGGTTAAAAAAGGAATGAAAGTACAGTGAATGATGGCAGTGAAGCAAGCTTGTGAAAGCGAGACAGGAGTAAGTAATTATATACAAGTGCAACAGAAAAAAACAGAAAGTGGAGTAAGACCTTTTTTGAGGTGCCACTGTAACCATTCATTTTACACATGAACAACTAAGTTGTTTACCTTGATATTGTTCTATCAAAATAATAAATTCTAAGCTTATTAATTTGACTCAATTTGCAATGATAAAAGGCATTTGGTTATCTTGCACATCTGTATTTGTATTCGCCAGCTGTCAACACCTATCCTTGCATTCAAGCTGAATTCTAACGATATTTGTGAGATTACAAACACATACTGCTCCATCTTAAATTGTTTGGGTCAACCCAAAACCGTTTGGCCAATCGCATTGGAGTATTACAGTTTTAAGAGTGACACAAAGTAAGCATGCTTAGTGTGAGGGATTGCATTCGAGTCAATGAGTCGATGCAATCAACTGGTTTTCCTTGGATAGAAAACTTTGAATCAATTTGACTGTATGATCTGGTGAACTGTAAAGTGCCTTGAGATGACACGTGTTGTGAATTGGCGCTATATAAATAAACTGAATTGATTTGAATAAAGCAAGAGCTGTCGAACCAAAAGCCAAAGCAAAATTAACCTGGCAGCTCAGGAGGATGTATTTGTAGCCGCTGCTGTCACATCTGTTTCGTATAAATACATGAATTTACCCTTTGAAGAGGAACAGCTTGAGCACAAAATCCCAAGTTGTTGTGATTTCTCA
>NW_015150949.1:442929-444548 GCF_000732505.1 Cyprinodon variegatus
GTTGCTCTGACCAAACAGCTCAATTTTTGCTGAACATACTACACAATATTAATCTAGTTTGTTAGTGTCACTACCTGGTTGGTCCAGGAAACACGATCCGTACCATCAGCTCATTTGCGCATTTGCAAGCAGATATAGTATACAGTACAGTACATCTATGTCGCCCTCAATTTTATTTTGTAAGAAAGACCTAAATTCCTTTTTTCCCTCCCTTAAAATAATAAGCATACTAAACTATAATGTGTTAATTGTAATAATATATTTCCTGAGAATATTTATGCCTTAAAATCCTTTCTGTTTTATTACTCGTCTGTGCCCATCTCTGCCGGAAATGGGATCTAACTTTTTCGGCTTTGGATTTAAACATAAATCTAGTCTTTTTACAGTTACATTTTTTTCCTGTCATGTTATACTTATTGTGTATACTGCGTTATATAAAGAAATAAATAACAAAAAAAAGGATAAATATGATTTAATCAGATTTTGCCGGACTATTCTGAGCATGTCCGATGATGAGGTCTGAGAGCCAGTTTAACAGAGAAAATGTAAACAGCATCAAAATTGTCTCGGAAAAGTGATAAAATATGTTTTAAAGATTTGCATTAGCATTCTTTGGTGATTTAAGGATAAAAATATAGACTTTTAGTACCATAATTACATTATTTTTGGTGAACCTGGATGAAACTGATGGTACAGCTTGCAAATACTGTCAGAATCGCCCCAGCTGGATTTGTTTTCCTCATCCATGCTCAGTCTGGTTATTTTTAACTCTAAACATCCTTAAGCACTGTGTTAAAGATAGTTCTTCAGACAGTTTTTTTAACTTCTCTGTTTTCTACTTAAACAGCTGTTGGTGAGTTAGTTATGGCTTGCTGTTACTTCATTGTCCAGTCATGTTCAGTTTAGTAAGTGTTCCTATGTCCGTTATCATTCTCATATTTGCTGTTGTTTTGCCATTTCTCCACTCCTCTCCCAGGGTTAATGTTCCTCACAGCTATTTCACATTTGGCAATCCAACTGACATCTACTCCTTTTTGTTTTAGATTCTAGGCTTACATTTTCAATAACACACTGTGTAAATAAAAACCGCAGACACACAGTCAAAAGTGCAGATAGGAAGTTTATTAGAGAAACTACAGGGGTTGGACAATGAAACCAAAACACCTCTCATTTTAGTGTGGGAGGTTGCATGGCTAAGTTGGACCAGCCTGGTGGCCAATCTTCATTAATTGCACTTTGAACGAATAGAGTGTGAAGGTCCAATTAGCAGGGTAAGAGCACAGTTTTACTCAAAATATTGCAATGCACACAACATTATGGGTGACATACCAGAGTTTAAAAGAGGACAAATTGTTGGTGCACGTCTTGCTGGCGCATCTGTGACCAAGACAGCAAGTCTTTGTGATGTATCAAGAACCACGGTATCCAGGGTAATGTCAGCATACCACCAAGAAGGACGAACCACATCCAACAGGATTAACTGTGGACGCAAGAGGAAAGGGATGTTTGGGTGCTAACCCGGATTGTATCCCAAAAAAAAAAACACAAAAAAAACATGGCTGCCCAAATCATGGCAGAATTAAATGTGCACCTCAACTCTCCTGTTTCCACCAAAACTG
>NW_015150949.1:445645-457438 GCF_000732505.1 Cyprinodon variegatus
AAAAAAAACGCAGACACACAGTCAAAAGTGCAGATAGGAAGTTTATTAGAGAAACTACAGGGGTTGGACAATGAAACCGAAACACCTCTCGTTTTAGTGTGGGAGGTTTCATGGCTAAGTTGGACCAGCCTGGTGGCCAATCTTCATTAATTTCACTTTGAACCAATAGAGTGTGAAGGTCCAATTAGCAGGGTAAGAGCACAGTTTTGCTCAAAATATTGCAATGCACACAACATTATGGGTGACATACCAGAGTTCAAAAGAGGACAAATTGTTGGTGCACGTCTTGCTGGCGCATCTGTGACCAAGACACCAAGTCTTTGTGATGTATCAAGAACCACGGTATCCAGGGTAATGTCAGACCATACCACCAAAAAGGATGAACCACATCCAACAGGATTAACTGTGGACGCAAGAGGAAAGGGATGTTCGGGTGCTAACCCGGATTGTATCCAAAAAAAAAAACAACAAAAAAAACATGGCTGCCCAAATCACGGCAGAATTAAATGTGCACCTCAACTCTCCTGTTTCCACCAAAACTGTCTGTCGGAAGCTCCACAGGGTCAATATACACGGCCGGGCTGCTATAGCCAAACCTTTGGTCACTCGTGCCAATGCCAAACGTCGCTTTCAATGGTGCAAGGAGCGCAAATCTTGGACTGTGGACAATGTGAAACATGTATTGTTCTCTGATGAGTCCACCTTTACTGTTTTCCCCACATCCGGGAGAGTTACGGTGTGGAGAAGCCCCAAAGAAGCGTACCACCCAGACTGTTGCATGCCCAGAGTGAAGCATGGGGGTTGGATCAGTGATGGTTTGGGCTGCCATATCATGGCATTCCCTTGGCTCCATAGTTGTGCTAGATGGGCGCGTCACTGCCAAGGACTACCGAACCATTCTGGAGGACCATGTGCATGCAATGGTTCAAACATTGTATCCTGAAGGAGGTGCCTTGTATCAGGATGACAATGCACCAATACACACAGCAAGACTGGTGAAAGATTGGTTTGATGAACATGAAAGTGAAGTTGAACATCTCCCATGGCCTGCACAGTCACCAGATCTAAATATTATTGAGCCACTTTGGGATGTTTTGGAGGAGCGAGTCAGGAAACATTTTCCTCCACCAGCATCACGTCGTGACCTAGCCACTATCCTGCACGAAGAATGGCTTAAAATCCCTCTGACCACTGTGCAGGACTTGTATATGTCATTCCCAAGACGAATTGATGCTGTATTGGCCACAAAAGGAGATCCTACACCGAAGTAATAAATTATTGGGGTCTAAAACCAGGTGTTTCAGTTTCATTGTCCAACCCCTGTATATAAAGGTTTGTTTAAATTAGTGTTTCATCGATACCGATACCAGTATCGAGCGGGGCCCCGATCCAGCACTAAAATGGTGTTATCGTTATCGCCGAGTACCCACAAATAGGGCACCGATACCATTTTGAAAGCCAAAACTTTATTCAACTATTGTCACCCATTCTAGGTAGGGAATAAAAAATTCTACTGGATTCATTTTGTATTAGCCTTTTTTTTCTGCATCACAAAGTTAGGCAGCAGCTTGACAAAGCCATGATGGCAATTATTCTACATCCAAGTACAGTAGTATGGAGTTCTTTATATATACACACACATCAATTTCAAACAGATGGTATCGGTATCGGGCAGAGATGGGAAAAGTACTCACTTTCCGTACTTGAGTAAAAGTACAGATACTTGTGTTAAAAAATACTCTGGTAAAAGTGGAAGTACTGATTAAACTTCTTTACTCAAGTAAAAGTAACAAAGTACAGGCTTGTAAATTTACTTAAAGTATAAAAGTAAAAGTAGAAACCACTTTTTTCATCGTTGCCTACATTTTAAATGGATGTCTACCAATAGGACTAGATCTCCGTTGTGTTCATTTTGAATCATCTCGTCGTCCATACAACTATACTAACGCCACCGCCACCAAGCTGCAATGATTTGCCGCGAATGAATACCGCCAAATCTGTCGATTCATCTTGTAGTGGTGCGTCAAATGCAACGTAGATTCCCATCCAATTAGATTGAATTTGGTATTGATGACGTGAAAAATTATAACGGTAACTCTATTGAAATGATTCAAAACTAAAGTAACGAGCCAATTTTTTAAAATGTAAGGAGTAGAAAGTACAGGTATTTGTGTAAAAATGTAAGAAGTAGAAGTAAAAAGTCGCCATAAAAATAAAGTAAAGTAAAAATATCAGAAAAATCTACTTGAGTACAGTAACGAAGTATTTGTACTTTGTTACTTCCCATCTCTGGTATCGGGCAATACTGCATAGCCAGATATTAAGTATTGGGGCCACAAAATGGCATTGGCATAACACTAAGACCCCACATTGGATTTTAAGGTTGTGTCGAAAAGAATTTAGATTTTTTCATTTAATTTACTTTTTATGCAACGTTTTTTTATTACAGTAATATAGCCAA
Organism: Cyprinodon variegatus; assembly: GCF_000732505.1. Taxonomy (NCBI): domain Eukaryota; kingdom Metazoa; phylum Chordata; class Actinopteri; order Cyprinodontiformes; family Cyprinodontidae; genus Cyprinodon; species Cyprinodon variegatus. The sequence continues at coordinate 448,107 of NW_015150949.1, forward strand.
AATGTGAAATACATAATTAAACTCTATCCCTCCAATAAAACACAGCAAGTAGATAACCAATATTTTTTCTCCTTTTTTTCCCACTAGTTTTTTAGATAACTGATTTACACGGTATTAAAAAAAAAACAGTGAGACAAGAGATTTAGAATGGTTAACCTTTGTTATTCTTTATTTTCTGACCATAACGACATTGAAGAAGGGAGGAAGCACTTCCTCAATGTTAGAATACACAAGCCAAAAGTGTCACAGAGATAAAAATGGAAGAAAAAAAGAACCTACGTGTGTTTTTGTATGAATAAGTACAGAGAATTTGGTGAGGGCAGAGATGATGAAGGAGGCTGCCTTACTAAGCAGGGTCATAAAGTCGCTGAGCTGATTCTGTCACCACAAAATATTTACCACCCCTCTGTCTCTGTCTGTCCGGTTGTCTCTCCCTCGCAAATACACTGAGACCCAACTATGCACACATGCAAGTAAGAAAAGCACTTACAGCAGGCGTCCATCACACTCCCCACAATGTGCATGCCCTTGGAAATCTCCTCCTGATGGGATTACGGGCCGCATTTGCCTCTCTCAAGTATTGCTATCTCGTTTGCAGGCACAGGCAGATACACTACAGAGCGCAGCCAACACCCCTGTTTCACCCCCTCTAAGAAATAACACAGTGGGAGGGAGAAACATTTATTTTCATGTCAGTTTTTCAAAGACACAGCGTTTATCATATCTACTGTAACACCAACTCCTAAACAAATACTCCTGAATAAACTTCACTTTTTTGTATTTCTGCTCAGATTATTATTGTGTTTCCAATCTTTTCTAAAGTGTGTTGTCTCTTCTCAAAATTATACATTGCTAACTTTCCTTTTAGCCACATTAAACCAAATAAAGGCTTGTTCTGTGCAAATGTTTGGTAATATTTTTTCAATTAAAATGTTGACTGCATTTGGCACTGAAGAATGGTTGAGAGGCTTATGTTTGAAAACTTTTCAACAAACTTCACTAAAAGAATTAACAGCTGCAGAAACAGGTTCTGTTTAATTGCCTAAAACTTGATTCTTAATACAAATAGTACAACACTGAAACATGCATTGCAGGGAAGGAACATTTTTAAACACAATTGCTGGTCAAGGAGATATTTGAAATATTTAAAATCATATACCACAGCTGCCTAATGGAGCAGTGGGTAGCACTGCTACCTTGCAGCAATAAGGCTCTGGGTTCGATTCCCTGCCCAATTCCCGGCCCTGTATGGAGTTTTTATGTTCTTCCTGAGCATGTGTGGGTTCACCAGCACCCCTTGTGACCCTGCTTGGGATAAGCATGACAGAATATGGATGGATGGATGGATGAAATCACAAACCCATTTCAAATAAACTAATCTGCAGGAAGGTGTTATATACTGTTGGCATATCATCAGAGTTTCTTGGTTTCGGGACATGAGAGATAGCAGAGAAAGCTTAAATTTCTTGTCATCTTTCAATCTATAAATATAAATTTTATGTTTTTTAATTATTTACTCATTAAAATGTGATTAGATTTATTGATCTTTAGGGATTTTTCAGGACTTTGGTTTCTTCTGATGATTTAATAGCTTTGTTCTAAGATCTGTTGCCAACATATCAGCTAAAAACCTTCTGTAGCCTTCAAAGAACAGAGAAAGTCTAGCCTAACTTAATCTATACCCTGCAAAGAAATGGACATGCTGTTTAAGACAAACTGATTTTTTTTTTACCTGAAGCACCTTTACAATGATTTTTGAAGAAATGCACTAAGAGCCGTGTCCTTGGAAAGATTTAAATGTACCTTCTATCATCTGTCCAGCTTCTTTTTCAACATCCAAATTTATACAATAATTTACCCAGAATGCTATATTATAAACACACTTCAGTGTAACTCCTCAGTAAAGCCAACATCTTCACATTCCACTTTAAATCCCTAGTTATCTTTAATGGAAGTGTTATGTCTGCTGAAGGAGGAGAGAACCTTCTTTTTATCTTGTATATTATCAATTGATACTTTCATTTGTTTTCATAATAATTGATCTCACATTGTAGGAATTTACCTCTGAATTTAACCAATCCCATTGGGGAGCAGTGGGCTGCCATTGTCGGGCGCACGGGGAGCAGTGTGGGGTTAAGGGTCTTGCTCAGGGTCCCAGAGTGGCAGTCTGTGGGGGTGGGGCTCGAACTCAGAACCTCAGGATTCCAAGCTCTATGCCCTAACCCCTAGGCCACCACTCTCCCTGCTAACCAATAAAATGGTAGAGAAACTGGCTAAGGAGTTAAACAAAACACAGACTAACCCAGCTGAAACCTGAAGACTCGTGGCCATTTCCATCCAGTCCTCAGCTTCTTCCAACCAAGATAATTTGTTAAAAGCAACTTTTCATCGACAGTTCATTGGGCTTCTTGCCCCAACTTAGTTCCCGCCTCCCTTAATAATCTGCCAAATTCCCCTGCAGTCAACCTCTGCCAACTCTCCAGATACCCAGCCTGAGAGTTCTGATCATGCTTTACCTAACCTACAAAAATCTTTCCACTCTTTCCCCACACCACTATGCTGGTGTGCTGCTACATAATCGGGAATGTCAAATATTTCAATAATATCATAAGATGATTTTACGGATTTGTAGTGCGGTTCTACTGATTACTGTACCTCCATGTCTGCTCTGCTTCGTCTCAAATTCAGTTCTTTTACAAAGCTACAAGACTTTTCACATAACAGCTTTATTCAATTGAATAGATACCTTCGGGAAGATGTTGTTTTAACTTGGTTATATTCCTGGCTCTCTGAGTTGAGGCGGCTAAGTGAAAACCACTTCAGCACTTTTCAGAGTTGTATACAGAATAAACAATATTAACCATGTGATCACTGTCCTTCTGCTTCACAGTTATGTCATCACAATAAATTACAGTTAGGCTTGTGGTTGTAAAGTGGTTATATGTGAAGAAGTCTAATTGCAAAAAAAAATTTGCTTACAGTATAAGTGGAGGTTTTTTGGTCCACTTAATAATATTGAAAACGTATATTATTTAGTTTCCATTTCTTTTGAAATATTTTAACATCTATTCATATTTTTGTAAGAAACTGATTAATTTTTAACCTCCAATTGAAAGATAGATTAACTTCATTAGGCTCATTCATCCTTCAGCTGCCTCAAGTAAACATTCATTTTTTTGAATAAGCACTTTAAGTAGACAGCTGCTCCGTAGGAAAGTAACTTCCTCTCTGACCAGGTTGATAGCCATCCGTGGTTTTTACTGTTTTCGGCACATGTTATAATAAAGTATTACTGTGCCTAACTCAGGTTTGTCTACTCTCATTTTCTCTCTCCATTTTCATCAACCACTAATTAGTCTCATGGGTCCTTAGCAAACGAAAGACATCAGTAGCTGGAGATGGATCTAGACAGAGACAAATGAGAACAACTTTTCTGGAACATCTATAAATAGTTATGATAGTAAGGCAGTTCCCTCCGTGCAAAATAAGCCTTTACACAAATACAAAAAGAGGAGTAAAAGAAAAAATAAAGAAACAAGGAAGAATACTGTACATTTCACAGAAATAAAGAAAAACAGACTGCACATTTAACCTTCATTTCTTTTTTAAATCAGCTGAATATATTTGACACATGAAAAAGAAAAGATAAAAATATATAAAAAATGTTCAAACATAAAAGAAAGTCTGCACTGGAGGGTTTGGTGCATTTACTATGTTGATTTAAAATCCAATTTCCTGGATGAGAGAACAAAACATAAAAACAAGAAGCTACAATTGTATCTGAGATGTAGCTAGATGTTAGAAATAGATTTAAAATACTTATAGGTGTGAATGTTATTCTTTTGTAATTAGTCTTCTTCCAGCTGTCGCCAAGCTAAACACAGAAAGCTCTGCAGAATTTTTAACTCTTTAGGCTTTTATTTCTCTCTCCAACAATGTTGCTGTGTTGATTGTTTGCCTGTACCCCCGGCTTGAGATACACCTTGGGCTTTTTTGTTTGTTTGGCTATCATGTATGGGTATGATTTTATGCATGTGATAGAGAGAAACAAAGGAAAAGTTCTTCTTTCAAGCCGCCTGTTTAACAGAAAGCATCCTGTAGACAGAATCCTGTAGATGTGCGGTAATGCTTCACTGCTCAGCGTCCTGTTTGTGTCTGATACAGTGTGTTTAACTCTGAACTCTGTTGCTGTGTGTTTGCTGGTGCATGCAGCAACTTTGTCATCCCTCTGTGTATTTATTTATCTATTTACCTGCATTATATTTCTGAACAGGCTTATCTGTAAATACCTGTGATATTCCAGAACACATAAAAATCCCAATGTGACAGGAAGGAATGGCAGAGTATTCTTATATACATAGAAAGAAATGTATGGGTGCATTTTAATCTTTACTTGGATTGGAATTGGAACAAAATAATGGTTTTAAGATGTATTTAGCTTACATGTAACATTAGCACATTTAAATAACTCAGGGCTTGACAAGTAAAGAGTAAGTGCATAAATTATCTGCCTCATTACAATGACAATTTCAGATCAATTTCCAGTTACAAAAATGTTTGCCAATATCACAAAGTCTCATATGATGTAACTGAAATATTAAGTCAGTGATGCAACTCTGTGATTGATTTGATGGTGTTATATAAACCGATCAAAAATAAATGGCATGTTCACATTCTGACACTAACCTGCCAAGTTCACTAACAACCCTCTTTGTGTTATTCAAGGGGATCTTAAGGCATTCCCAGGCTACAGTAAATGTTTTGAGCAATCTATCCAGTGGGTTCTGGCTTCATCCTTGAAAACCTTTAGAGGGAAACATCCAAGAGGCCTCAGACTCAGATGCACAAAAAAAGAAAAAAAAAATAGATTTTCTGTGTGGAGAAACCGGTTATCTGCTTCAAGTTGTACCCCATGAGGAATGTTCTTACCCTCTCTCTCCCTAAAGCCAACCCAATGAAAAAGGTCCTTCTATCCTGTTTAAACGCTTTAGGTCAAAATCCAAATCTGATTACTGTAAAGGAGTATTGAAAGATGTGGGTTATTAAGAGTTGAACTTCATCAGTTCTGGTGAATCTCATCTAACAGTAAAATATGAAAATGCAATGATAAAACCTCCGCTCCTAGTTTATCTATCCAAATAGCTCACTGAGTGGAGTAAATTAAAACAGATTATATTATATCACTCTCCCAATAAGTGAAATTTGTGTCTTCATTTTCTCTGCTGTCTGCTGGAAAATAAAAACTGAAACTGGTCATTTAGCACAGCATGAAATAACACAAAAAATACAAACAGTGGTGAAGTTCATGGAGTGATGGGCCAAATGCTGCCCCATTATGTCTGACTTTAAGTTTCATCAGTTTGACAAGAATGGAACTGCAGGATCCATTCAGGGATATATTTGAGCTGCTAAACATTTAATTTTAGAATAACAGGTGAATGTTTATAACGACGGAAAAAGTTTCTATCGGTTATCAGATAATGGGTCTGTAAGGTTACTATCTGGCTCTTTAACCCCTTTAGCTAGTCTAATTGTATTTAAATGGATCTAAAGCTACATTTTTTTTTATTTAAAATACATTTTATATGAAACTGAAAGTGTTCTGATTTTCTTACCAGAGGTGTATTAATTTACAGGGCTCTCCATTATTCACCTTAACGGCTGAGTCGAATCAATCTTCATTCACTAGCCTGTACATTTATCTTCCACATACATTGTCAGGCAAAACACGTTTACATCTGATTCCACGGTTCTCTTTTATTTCCACATTGGGACTACTGTATTTGGACCAAAAAATAATAAACATAACTGCACTGCAGTTTCCCATAACATAAAAAATCCCTTCAAATTGACTGATTAAAAATTTTTTTATATAACAATTTTATTTATTCTGTTGTTTGTTTTATAAAAGGTGTGGCCAAAAGATTTCATGTTTACAGGACTTTTTTTTTCAAATCTTCTAAATGACTTTGAGAGACTTGTGTGAAAGAGGTTTCTTAAAATATAAGCTACTGAACCTCAGTTTTCCTGCAAACCTTCTCAGTTGTCATTGCTACTGTTTAGTTTTTTGCTGCTCCTTAACCATCTTAATTTTACATAATTTTCAAACTTTCGCTTTAAAAGTTTGCCTATTTAACTTAAATGTATAGAGATGTAAAGTGTAATTTAGTTTTAAAAAGACATCTAATGTCAGCAACAATCTAATTATGATGAAGTAACTATTGTCTATTTGATGTGATATGGTACCAATTGTGCTTTCAGGGAGTTTTAAAAGTTCATAATACACTTGATCTAGTACTCACCTGCAGCTATTGGGTGACTACATAACACTTACACATAACACATAATTAATGGCCCCTTCTTTATTAAAAGAAGGCTTAAAAATCAATCTATTTTGCCAGCAGTGTAATCTTTCCCTGGAAAAATGCAACCTTTACTTCGACTAGATAATTCACCACTTTTTATATCCTATGTAAACCAGCTATTGGTAACCCTGTTGTAAACACCTTTAAAAAAATCCCCTTTGGTCAATAGGACATCACTTTATGTTCACCTATCACATTTGATAAATTTAGACCAGAAAGAAAGAGTAGGATATTTGACCCTTTAACCTTTGCACAATCTACTATGAGTGCCCATCCTTCTGTTTAGCTCACTGTATACGCTTTCTTTATGATTCTGGTCAAGGCACAAAGACAGCAATGAAGATGTCTAATTTAATGTACACCCCCTATGCTGACAATTTATGGATTAATATCCAAACATTTCTCATACCAAAGCTTCTAGAAAGGTTTCCAGAATTTTTAGAAAGTAAACAGGCCCACTGCATCATGCATCCTCCAGTCCACATTAGAGTGGGCTATTTTCACATTAGATCACTGGTAAGTGGTTGAAGACAAATCTCAGTTGCTACCCTAACTTACGAGCTAAGGAAAAACCTTCGAACCACAATGAAATAGGAAGCCACAGATATTAATGTATGTTTATAGACAATCTGAACTGCTTAAACTAGTATCAATATGCCAATATTTATATGAATATTGGCATATTCATATTTGCGTGACAGTGGTTATTGAAGGAGCAATAAGCAAATTCACCAGTAGGTGCACTGTTGAGTATTGCATGTAGATCAAAACAACTATATATATATATATATATATATATATATATATATATATATATATATACATTAATCTTAGGAAATACAAGAGGCACATTCCTTGATTTTGCTTGATTTTTGTTGTCTAAATATTATAAAAATGGATGACAGCATCACTGTCCCTGTTTCCTATTTCAACTTTCATAAAATGTATTTATTTTTTTTCTACGACCTGAAAATGTCCCCTGATTGGAGTTCAAAAATCTGCTCACCTTGCATTACGCTTAGGCTGTCGTTGGACATAAGTTCTGGACTTTGAATACTGAATGTAATGTATACGGCCAAATTTGAAGAAAAAAAAAAGAATTACATAGAAAGTTCAGAGTATGCCAGCGTTTTAGGAGATTCTGGGACGTCAGGCATATGCTGGATACGTTTTCAAGGTGTGACATACTATCAGATTATTTGTCAAAAAGAGAATTCTCAGAATGTATGCAAGGGGCACAATTCTGTGCCACAATTGCAGCATTACAGTGAACTGAATCAACATAGCAACACAAGAGTAACCAGGCTGTTACACCAACAAAAGCAAATGTTTGACTTCATGCTGCTGCTCACTTGGAGGAGAAAGGTTTGCTCCAAGTCTAACTGAGCTGCTTCTGTTCCTGAACTGCTCTCTACATTATCCCTTTTATTAACAATGTGTTCATTGCTCCTTTAAAGAATTACTCCATTATATTTGATAACCCTTTCCTAAAGACTGTCAGCTATTGGCCTACATTTTGAAACTTTGACCAATTTTAAAAATCTACATTTTTCCAGATAAAAGTCCTCAAAATGGTTATGTGCTGAGCAGTCATGAGTGGTTGTCCTTTTCCTGCACTTTAATATGAAATAATTACCATCTTATAAAAGATTCATATTTGAGCATACACTCTGGATTTAGTTGGGAAATTACATAATGGTAATTGTTTTTTTTTTCATCTTGTGTTAGATAGAAGAATATTACCATGTTGCTTTGTTTGCTCACCATTATTCTTTCTGCCACCTGCTGGACTGGAGGTGCGGCACAGTTGTCTTTACATCTCTTCATGCATAATTTTGTTGATTTGTAAATGATTTCCCTTAGAAAATTTTTTTTTAAAAGCATGGGATCTTTGGTTAAAAGGGAGCTATTCATGTGACTACCCTACAGTACAGAAATCTCTTTACAATGCAATTTCTTTTAAATAAAAAAAGCAAAACAATAAACCTCTCCATATCTACCAAAATATATAATTTTGTGCTGTATTTATATAATTGTATTTTAAACATAACAAACAACCACAGATCACCCCACTAATGCTAAATATGTTTCTAAATTTTTATGCAGACTCCATATCTACCACACTGTCTAAATTAAACAATGTCTTTTAGGTGTGCTGTGTTGGTATCCATGGAAATGTGGCTCTTGTTGACATTGTTTTCATGGCTGTAAATGCATTATGATGTTAATACAGTTAAGCATGCCGCACAGAGGCTGAGGTGCCCCATAGGATTGATTGATGACCATGCTGTCAGTTCAATCTAAGAAATGCATTGAGAGAGACAGAGAAAGAGGGATGAGTGCATGACAGAAAATGGGCAGGCGGGAAATGGATTAACTAAAAGCAAAGGGAGGGAGAGAAGACGATCAGGGAATTAGTTTGGAAAGAAACAGAAAGAAGGGAGGGAAAAAAATGGAATTAAATTTCTTAAAATCGTATTGTAGTGAGGGTATAGTTTATGTATGTAGACTTACTTGTGATCTATACACTTCCAATGAACATTTAAGCTAAGGCCTAAGACTCTCCTAAATTTTGTATCAGCCTATTCTAATACAGGAATATGAGGGACGAAAAATGACATAACCAAAAATACAGTTACAACCCTTGCTCAAAACCTTTCTGCCGTATGTATTTATTTGTTTGACTGTATATATATGTATATATTTGTTCATATATTTATAGATTTATATGTGTATTTATTTATATATTAAATTCAGTTTTGTCATTTTCCGTCCCTCAAACAGGACAAGTAACCATGAAAATCACAATTATGTGACGTAAACTAAAAATATGACTGTAAAAGCCTAGGCTGACCTAAAATAAAATTAAAGTAAGGCCATTATGTGATATCTGATGCGGTTTAAATATCTATCTATCTATCTATCTATCTATCTATCTATCTATCTATCTATCTATCTATCTATCTA
>NW_015150949.1:457505-468250 GCF_000732505.1 Cyprinodon variegatus
ATCTATCTATCTATCTATCTATCTATCCCGATTTCTCTCTTTCTCCATATAGCCTAACATTTCATCATTCACGCTCTCCATAGTTCCCCTGTGGTGCGAGCACAGGGCGGCTGTTAAGCGCCTTTAGCGAGCTTGCTTGTTTCCTGTCACTTGCGCAGTAAATCCTGCCGCCTGCGCTGTGCGGAGATACAGGGCAAACCGTACCTGATGGGGAAACCCAGCATGACGTAACACCGGTATTTCCATCTGGAAAACGCTGTTTTACTGCTGGAGTCCTCCTCACTCTCCATCTCTCTGTGTGTGCTGTACGTTAACACCAACCAGCAGAAACACCCACCTACCCAACTGACAGACGGAATCTCACTATACATCAGCCAATCTCATCCTCCCCTCTTTCATGACAAGGCGTGCACGAGTCCTATCATGAAAAAAAGGTTCATTGTGCGACCTGAGTAACGTGCAGTAACGGGGTGTCGGCAATGGTAACTGCGTTATAGTTACAGTCAAAGTAATTAGTTAGATTACTCATTACTAAAAAAGGTAACGCCGTTAGTAAAGCCGTTACTTTCAACTCCGTCACTGCCTGGGTTATAGCTAAAGAGCTGTTGGCTAAAAACTGTATACACTAAGACATCTATCTCCAGTCCTCAAGTCCTGCAACTTTTAGATGCATCTGTGCTCCAGAACAACTTAATAAAATAGCTGAATTCATGCCTCATTATGCAGTTCAGGACTCAGTCTGAGAACGGCAAACTGTAAACCCTAGCTCTTGTTCCTTTGCCTCTAGTGGGGTCAACATTAAGAAGGGCCATGGTTAGGAAAATGAAGTCCGACTTGCTGTACCAAAGCACACGAATTATGCTAGTCCACTTGGGACCATAGCGTTCGGTAACATAACTAAAATAAACATGAGTTACACAAATCTTGAACGGGTGAAACTCTCCATTATAAAACCCAAAACATATGGTGGTTAGGCTTTCAAGTACCTCACAGAGTGCATGCAAAGTAGTAATGAATATTTCAGTTTAGTGAGGGAAGTTGTGGTTATACAACCCGTCATACAAAGGATTGTGGGATTCATTAGACCGCCATAGAACCAGATAGCAACTTTGTGAGGCCCTGTGCTAAATTAACTATGATTGAAAACATACAGGCTCCTTTTCATATCTCCTTCCTTTTTTAGCACTATTTGGACAGAACTGATCATGGCAACACCTGAGACACTTCTGCCTTCACTCAAGTGTCCTCACCAAATTTGCTGTACTTGGATCGAGCTCCAGTCCTTCTCCAGAGTCCTTCTAATGATCTGATTATTAGACTCGGGTGTGCTGAAACAAACACGCATGTAAAAGATAGAGGACACTGGACCTCAAGGGGTCAAATTTAGGAACCCTGTCGTAGAAGATCAGCAGGAAGATAATTTAGCTATGGGTCAGTTCCTTTTTTAAAATGATGTTTAGATTAGTTTTATTTAAATTATTTATTTGTTTACATCTTCTTTTTAGCCCTCCTCTTGTCAGATTTGCTAACATTAATGTTAAGTTGTTTAGGCAGCGGATTGGACTAAGAGAAAGTGAGAAATAGCTAAAACCTGAAGAATAGCAACCCTTTAAGAAAAGCTAAGTATTTAATACGATAGTTAAAAACTTCCACAAACAGAATGTAAATAAAAGAAATAATCTTCTCTTTCTTCACAGCACTGGGCATTACAAATGTGTTTTGTCTTCAAACCTTCAGTCATGAACTCCACAATTGGCTCCATAAACAAGTGGTGAAAGGAAGAAACTAATTGACTAAGATTTTAACTAAGTTAACCTGCAATAGTTCTAAAAATATCTATAATATTCAATAGAGATATTGATGCGGTTTATTCTAGAGCATTTAATCATGAAAATTGTAGAACAGAAGCTAAAGACCTTGAAATAGAACTATACACGATGGAGTTTCCTTTGATTGAGTTTGTTTGTCATTTGATGCTGTCAGTATGTAATTTGTTCTTAGCATGGCATTTTGCAGAAAGCAAACATTGTCAAAACACTAAGCTGAAGCAACAAACATGAAAACAATGCAGTGCTTTTGAGTAAATGATAGAGAAATTCATATGAAACACAATCAGTGACTTATTGGAACATCCAGTTACAGTATTTCATTGAGGGACTGGAAATTTAAGAAGGGTGACCATTCACACTCTCCAGTAAAAGGGGGTGATGTCATGAGCATTTATTTGTATCTGTTATCTGTGTCTGTGAATAACTTCACAGATGTGATGTTAGTTGCTTTTGAGAAGCTTCCATACAGCATATATATACAGTATGTCATGGTATTAAACAATTACTGGCAGATACACTCATAGATCCTATGTGCCACTGTTGATTGTTACTGTTTTTGTTTGTAGGAAAATTATTTGCATTCTCAGTCACCACAGAACAAAACTTCCAGCAACTTATCAGCACTGCAACAATGCTATTGATTCAGCGTGTATGCTGAATACAAAGAAATATATGACCACTACCCTATCCCCACTTGGTATGCTACAGCAATGTTTTTATATTGATCTATCTGGTTTGTTTCTGCATGAAATGATATGAAACTCTTGAAATGCAAAACATATTAATCAGTTCTGACTGCTGCTGTGAATCTTGACTATGAAAAGGCAAAATGCCATTAATCCATTAGCCTTCTTGACAAACATTAAGCCCTCTTTCTGCTTGACTTTAATATATGTTCAAAATCCAGATTGTGCTTATATAAAAATAGTTGGATTACATTTGGATCAAAATATTGAATGCTTATCCTGCTTTCCAATTTAAAATAGATTTATCTTCCTTTTCTGAGGAGCAAACTGCAGTATGTATCACCTACCCACATCACTTCATTTTAATCTTGTATGAAATTTATTTTTTACTTTCCATTACAAGAGCTGTGCAAGTCTCCTTAGGTACTGATAATTGCTATGCATGCAATATTCTGATTAAATTCATGCTTCATTGTTAATGCTTCCAGACATATTCCAGTACACCTTTGCATATGTGTTGGTTGATTACGCTTGCTTTGAAGCTCACCTTGATTTGTTGTGTTTTTTGCTTAGTCTTATCATGGTTCAGTCAGCAGGGACCTTGGGTTTTTCCTGTAGAAATTTACTTCTGAAGAGAACAGAAAAGCACACTACCATGTTGGACTTTAAAAGAAAACTACACATTTTTAAACTACTTCAGGTGCTACTGAAGATAAATTATCGGCCAACTTAATTTAGATTTGCTTAAAGCTTCTTTTTTTTTACTTTCAGCTTAGGTAATACGATCTAAGATGGGAATATTCATCAAGTTAGGATAAGGCCTTTGAAAATATATAAAAAAGATTTTAATAAAGTTAAGCTCCATTATCTAACATTGCAGCTGTTAAATTTTATTTTGAAAATGCCTGGAACACCTTATTGCCCAGTATTTCAAATTCCCTTCACCAGATTATTTGCATGTAGTTACATGATGCATAAATCACCAATGGAAATGTCTTCACTAGTTGAAACCAGAAACTGACTTTATTTGACCTGTAAGGGAATATTTCTAGCTGCTATTTTCATGCAGCAGGTTCAGCTGAATTTTGTGTTAGATTTTCTTTCACATTGTCTTTTTAAACTAACCCTTCTTGGGTTTTCTTTTTATTCTCATGTTTATTCATCTGTTCATTGATAGGTTAATTGATTTATTTATTTCATCACATCAGTTCCAGAGTTCCTTGCATGCAGGAGTGGAGCAAACTACACTAAGAAAAACCTTCCAAGCAATGGGATGTGTCTGTTCAATATATTGTACACTTGTGCACTCACTAGCAATTGGAAACTACGATTTTAAAAACCAGATGGAAAAAACCTTAGCAATAACATATCCATCTTTATTCTTTAGAAGTTATTTTACATTTTAAGTCATAATTGACCTTCTGGAATTGTCATAAATTCTCCTTTTTAGTTCATTTCTTGTTTGTATTCATTCTTCTGCAAGCCGGTTTTGAGTCAGCAGTTTTCCCAGTCATGGTATTTTATTATATTCACTGAGAAAAAAGCACTGTTATGTGAAGGAAAAAAAATCGAAAGCAACTGAGGCGTTAAGGTCATGCAATTTCAGCAAATAAAGACCAAATACATGTGTGTGCATGGGTGTGTGTCTGTGTGCATGTGAGCATTAGACAGAGACTGATGAAGACCGAGAGAAGTGCGAAATTGAGATAGGAAGTGAATTAAGAAGAGTACAAGCAAGGAAAAATAAAGACTTTTTTGTATAGAAAGCAAGGAGAGAGAAAGAGTTAGGGGTTCAGATGGACAAAGATAGCAGAGTCTTGCAGCGAATGTCCATATCTCTAGCCACCAATGACTCCACATGCTGCACTTCAACTAATGGACTCTGTCTTCCTCTACTGTCTTATCAGCCCTCTCTCCCTTTTCCATCCCTCGCCCTATCTTAAATGTACTCAAAGGTGTGCTATCTTTCCACTTAACGGCTCTACCTCAATCTCATTTTTATCACACTTTCGTCTTGCTCTTTCTCTCCACTTCTATCTCGCTCTTAAATACTTCCGGTCTTCTTCGTCGGTCTCCTTCTCATCAGTTATCATCCATCTCTTCACCAACAGTTCACCTACACTTCTGGTGGACTTATCTATTTACTGAACCGGTTGAAGATATATATTTGATGTTTCGTGTCCTATGCAAGCCTCTGTTCTCTCCCTGGGGAAATCCATCTTATCATTTCATTTGAGTACGGTGAAATGTGTTAAAGAATGCCTGTCAGTGTTAGTGATTGACCATTTGATTAAGAGTCTTTTCAGTAAACATGATATTTTATTTGCACACTTTTCAGATGACCCAGGAGCAATACATCCTTGCAGCCCAGCCAAACCCCCTCCACCAGCGAGGAGCTTCAGAATGCAGTGCCCAAGTTTACCCAGCAGTCGGCATCTATGGGTGGAGAAAGAGATGTTTGTACTTCTTTATCCTTCTTCTACTTGTCACAATGATTGTCAACCTGGCACTCACCATCTGGATTCTCAAAGTCATGAACTTCACTCCGGTAAGAGGCTCCTGCATGTGCATGTTGAAGTGCCAAGTTGTTATATAGAATTTGCCTTCAAGAGTCTTTGTTTTTTTTATTCAAAGGGTCTCTTTAAGAGTGTATAACGCTACATCATATTTACAATGAAGAATGAATAAATGTCATCTTAAAATTGCTTTGTGCTTTATCCCTAATATCAACTGTTATTACTTTCTTGGTGTGTTTTGGCACATAAAGATAATAATTTTGTAATAGTGAAGGTGATCCACATTGCGAAGGATAGCTTTTGTTAGAGATAATATGGCCTTATCCAGAGGACAGATTGAAATTGTGGCACTGTAGGATTTTCTGTGAATTCGTTTTTGCCTTCCTTTTATTTACACGCACCATATCCCATGAATGGTGCAAAGTCATCTCCACAGTTTTGATTATATCCTGCAAGGCTGACTATCACTACAATGCCACAATTTTGTATGCTGACTGCTGTTCTAAATCCTGAGTCCTTGCAGATAAAATCTTTGTGCAAAGGATTGTTCGATCTTATCCGAACTATGTTTGTTCCCTCGTTTACTTGTCTCACTTAAAAGAAATACAGAGTTTATCTTGTCCAGACTGGAACATAAAAGTACAAGAATGAAGTTCACCATTCTGGGTATTCAGCTGCAAGGGTGCTTTTTTTTTTTTTCTTTTTTTTTTTTTCAATGAACCACAAATGATTACTTCAGTGAATATTACAATAGAATTGATGTGGGGTTTGTTTGCTAATTTCTTTCCTGACGTTTCTGCTAAAGAGGTTTTTTTTTTCCGCTTTTTTTTTTTTTTTTCAATTTCTGGATATTTTTAGAACCTCAAACTAAGGTTGAAAAAGAAGAATAAAAACATTGGTTCTTCATATTACTGTAAGTGTAATCTCTGTTGAGATTTTTGGTCAGAAGACATCCTGAGTGAAGATATGCACATTCATTTATAAGCAGATTGGTATAATTTTAAATGCCCTTTCATGGAACTCCAGTGTAGTTCTGCATTATTTCTTTTACTAAGTAAATCAGAAAATCTGGCATTTTTTATTATTTTTTTACTTTCTGTCCAGCTTCTGCTCAAATGCTAAAAGCAAAAAAAAAATAAAAAATACCCCTAACCAAAAAAATAAATATTCATAAAAACAGAGGCAAATGCATACCAATAATTTATTTTTAAGATAAATCCTTTTCAATGACTGCACCATTCTATTAGGGCTGTAGCTCTACTTAAAGTGAAAATAATATTAATATGTTCGCTTATGTATACCAGCTCCTGTTTTTTTTTAAACATTCATATAATTCAAAATAGTGACATATTAATACTGTTATGTTCAGGGAGCAATTGTTTTGTGATTAGAAACAATTTATTTTTGTCTAATCTGACCTTAGATTATCATATAAATGAAAGACAAGATTTCTTAGGCCATATAACAGGGGAAATATAGACGATCATAACACAGCATGGGTTGAACCCACTGAGTTTTATTTTACTTATTTTATTTTGGGGGGGGATACTCTTCTTTCTTAGAACTAAAATGAAAACACAGAGATCTTGTTTCGTTTACAAAAAAACCCCAAAAAACTTATATGAATCCTCTTGTTACTTGCAACATTTTTTTATTCTTGAAAAATAATTACTGAATGCCAGTGGTGCAATAAAATATTTAAATAAATGAAAACCCTTTGCTTTGCCTTTGTTTATATTTTTTTCATATCTACTCTATTGTATGCCTCTGTGATTTTAACTGCAAACTTTGAGAAAAATGAATTCAGGACAGCAAAGATTTGACTGAAAGAAAATAAATTCTGCAAATGTTTTTTTTTTTGTGTGTGTGTGTATTGCATAGAGAAGAAGAAACCCAATCTGAGGATACAATTAGAGAAAACAAGTGAAAAACTTCAGAAAACATTAATCTAAACATGGAGTAAGGGAGCAATGAATCTTAAAAGTGAGAAGAGAACTTAATATGGTTGAGTGGTTGTCTGTCTCCACATGGTTTTGCTGTAGTGTTTGATGATTCATTCCCCTCTCTTTTCTCTTTCTTGCCCTCTGCCTCTGGGGTCCCTGGGGAGTCAGTTAGGTGTCTGTTTTAGAGTTCTATGAAGGGAAAGTCGGTGGATGCTGAGTTGACACATAGAGTCTAAACTCAATGATGCATGACTCTTAAAAGTATAACTGTGTGTTTTTTTTTCTCTGCTGTTGGACATTCTTCTGAGTAAATTATATATCAGACTACATCTGATCTGCCTGTTTTCAGAATCTGATCATTTTTAACTTTTAGCATCCCTTAGGTCATTGGCTGTCACCTGACGTCAATAGAACGTCAGTAGAATAACCTTTCATTCAACACGGTTTTATTTCTATCAGAAATAAGGTTAAACTCCAGAAAACATAAAATGATAATTTACTTAGCAAACTAATAAAATAATAGTAAATAAGCAATAAAAAATAAGTCAAGTTTTGTTAGAGGATGATCAAATATTTAGTGTTTTACAGATAGAGTGACTTTCAAAAGTATCAAAGCAAAATGTAGGTAATTGTGAAGTGAAAAGAGAATTAATCAATGTTATGGGTTTTCCTTTATTAAAGACTAATCTTAAAAGTGTGTTATCTGCTTTTATTCAATGAATGTTAATCTGAAACCCCTAAACTACTGAAACCACTAAATAAAATCAAGTGTAAGCAGTTGTTTGTAGAAGTCACACAATGGTTAACATACTGTAGCTGTTCCTGTGAAAGCCTCAGAGAGATAATCAATGAACAGCATTGTAAAGGAGCACCAGTTATCTTAGTGATAAGGTTGTGTTAAAGTTTTAAAAGAAGATTTAGGTTATGAAATTATATTTACAGTTAGAGCACAGTTCAATCATACGCTGCAGAAATCCGCCATTCTAATAAGATCAGCTTTTAAGTTGCACCTTTAAGAACAGCTGTATTTTTACAGTGGCTTCTTCTAATGCTAGAACCACATGAGAAATCTATGAATTAAAATCGGATGCCAGACATAATTTCCCACTTAAGTTGTAAACCCACTTTTAGACATGTTATGGATTTTGTCAGTTTGGTATTGACCCAAAAAGTAAGTGTCTAGTGATAAAAAACAGAGAAAAAGAATACCGTTACAGGAACAGCTCTGGCTGTGCATCTTGGCCAGTGAAACAGTACAGGGTGCGATATGTGATGTTATTATTGATTCTGTTAAGAATAGAAAATTAAATGTAGAGGAAAACAAGAATGAGGCCCATATTATCTGTACTAAAATTACAAGTGCTGTAAGTCATATCAAATAACATGTAACATGACTTGTTTATACTTGTCCTTGTTTGTATTACCTATTTAGGTTCATTTTGGTATATTTTCTAACCTTCTGAGGAGTCAAAGCACAGTTTGTGTTTTTTTTCTCATTAAATCCAAATGTTAACATTTTATATTTTAAGTCATAATTGATCCTCTGCTGAAAAGTTTTGTGCAGGAGAGAGTTTTAGTCTTTATTCATAGACTACAGAGGTTAGAAATACTCAGAAATGCAGGGAGAAGTGAGAGTCTTATTTTTACTATCTTCACAAAGTCATGTAGCATAAATACAACATTATGGTAAGCTTAAAATTATTGATACCTCTTGCATACATCAATTTAAAATTAACCTTTTTTTTAGTATTGAATTATATATTTAGAAAGAAAAAAAAATCTGGGATGTCTCTCAAGACAATATAAACTATGATTTTGTTGCATTAAATATTACATGGATACTCTATGGATTATTTTGATTGACCAAAAGGAGAAATCATCTTTATATCAATCAAAGCCTTTTTATTCTATCCAGAATCTACATGTTACCACTATTTTTTCAATTACTTATTTTTGTAATTTTCTCCTAAAAGAAGTGTCTTTGCTATGATTATCCAAACGTGTTACTTCCCATAGATTATTAGTCATAACTAAAATAGGAGTGAATTCTTACTTGGTCTTGAGACCGGGTTGTTGGGGCAGCAGAGACTTCTTTTTTCCCTAGACACCTTCTCTGACTGAGGTTTTCCCAGGCCGTCTGAGAGACATGGTTTCTCCACCATGTCCTGTGCTGTCCCCTGGGCCTCCTCCAAATACCAAATGAAGGTGTCCAGTATGTATCTAAAAAAGCTGTCCAAAAACACTTCAGCTGACTCCTCTCTATGGAGAAGAAGTGGCTTTACTTTGAGCCTCTACTGAGCTGAGCAAGCTCCTCTCCATATATCTAAGGGAATGCCCAGCCAACCTGCAAAGGAAGCTCATTTCAGTTGCTTATATCACAGATCTTTCTCTTCTGTTCATGAACCAGATTTAGTGACATAGGGGAGAGTAGGAAGGAGCTTATCTTCAGTCCAGCCACTTCAAACCCCCAAAAAGACCCCCTCTGGTTTGTCTTAGCCCAACAATCCTGTCCATCAAGGTAACGGTGACGGAGGGCAACCCTCCTGGGATTAAATATGAACTGGTAATACAGACATCCCAAGTTCCAAAAGCTTACCCCCCCAGCCCCCCACCCCTGGATAATTTGTCTGACCACCTGAAGCCACGGTTCAGCAGTCAACAGGACTCTTTTTTCCAGTACCATGGCATTGGCATTATCAGGGAGACTGAGAAATGTGAACCCCCGATAGTTGGAACACACCCTCTGGTCTCCCTTCTTTTGGTGGGGAACCCCAAACTGGCAGTTCAGGGTAGGACTCTCCTCGACCTCCACACAATAATGAAGAAGTGTTTGAGCCTCAACAGCCTGTCAGCATCTAGAGACTTAAGGTCAGACCTAACATGGTATTTATTTTATTTTTTAAAGGAACACCATAATGACAAACAAACATTATTATTTTAGTTTGAAGGTTTAGGCTTCTTCACTGCTTTAGTATTTGGACAAGTGCCAGTTTTGATTAAACCATTATGTTACTCACTACCACCAAATCCTGAAGGAAAATGTCAGCCCATGAGTTTATTACCCTAATCTCAAGCACACTTGGGCTGTGAAGCTGTTTATCCAAGCACACAATAAAGGCTGAGATTAAGTCAAACTCTAGACTTTAATCATATTCAGATGTTCTGTCTTGTTCATGTAAAAATAATGAAGCTGAGAGACAAGAGTGAGCCAAAATCCCCCCACATATGTGTTGAAAAATAATTGCTTGTTATTGAAACCACTAGATAATTGTTGTTACTTTCCAATGTAAAACATCAAGTTATTACTGTAGATTAAGAGAGGAAATACATTATTCGTCTGGCTAAGGTTAGTTCGATTATTTTGGTAACTAAATTTTATATTTATAAAGGATAGCAGCCTTTCTATTGTTTAATATTGCAATTACTGTTTTTCATGTAATCTTTGTCTAATAAAAAAAAAAACTAATTTAGTTGTGAGTACTTTTACTCTGCTATATGAGTGTTCTAGTTATTGAAACATTTACTTGTCACGATTGCAGAGAAAAAATATAAATATGTCTATCATGCATAAATTACATAAACACTGATGCAGAACTCTCCTACCTAATTATCTCCAATCCCAGTTCTGGGAGTTGCTTCTTACTTGGCTTCATGGCTGTCATATCCGTCATCAGCATTCAAATCACATCCAGCGGGCTGCGGTATAATGAAGGCCTTTGTCTTACTTTTTGTTTTGGTTGGAGTTTCCAGATGAGATTCTTATTGTAGTTG
>NW_015150949.1:470780-485382 GCF_000732505.1 Cyprinodon variegatus
CAGCATTCAAATCACATCCAGCGGGCTGCGGTATAATGAAGGCCTTTGTCTTACTTTTTGTTTTGGTTGGAGTTTCCAGATGAGATTCTTATTGTGTTTGAAGAGAAAGCTTTGGCAATAAATTAGAAAGCAGGGACTTGTGGGAATAGAGGCATAGAAGTGTGAGTGTACATTAGAGGGAGAGAGTGAGAGAAAATTAAGAGGAAGAGCTTGGAGAATGTATATGTGTATGAGTGTGTGCCAGCAATTATTCAGCACATTTTCATGCTGATCTATGTGCATGTTAGACTTTGTGTGGGCTTTTTCTCATGTATGTACTTATACTTGCTGCAAAGTGAGAACATTAATGGTTCTTTCTACCAGTAAATTTAGGACTGTGATGTAAAGTGAGGACCTTTCAGTGGTTCTCCATTTGTTGGCTTAGGTTTAGAGCAATGCTGTGATTTAGTTTAAGTTTATGTATGTAGCAGTCATGATTAGGTTTGGGGCATGTGTCATGGTTAGGCTGTAGAAAGCTTAGAAAATTAATGGAAGACATTTTGAGTGTATTCAAGGTGTGTGAACAAGAACATGTGTCTGTGATCTTGTTTTTAATACATTGTGGGGCACATTTTAAGTTGATCACAGAGGGATAACAAATAGTACATGTTATCTTGGGCAATAACTATTTTAAAAGTCTCAATATTTGATCAAAGTTTACGATTTAAACATTGTCTGATATGCATTACTCACTATAATATATTGCTTGGGAACAATATAAGCTCCCTGATTTAAATCAAACTGAATGAAACTATATGTCTTGGTCTTCGTCATCTTCCTCTATATCAGCAACCCAGTCTCAGGACAGCACCTAAGGTGCTTGCAGGTCCTGGGTTATCCCATGTGCCTCCTCCCATTAGGGCATTTCTGGAACACCTCTTGAGGC
This sequence comes from Cyprinodon variegatus, assembly GCF_000732505.1. NCBI lineage: Eukaryota > Metazoa > Chordata > Actinopteri > Cyprinodontiformes > Cyprinodontidae > Cyprinodon > Cyprinodon variegatus. The sequence goes on from NW_015150949.1 coordinate 471,706, forward strand.
GTCCAGGACATGCGACAGAAATGTTTAAGCCAACTCAACTGGCTTCTCTCGATGTGAAGGAGAAGAAGCCTCTCCCGTATGACTGAGCTCCTAACAATATCTCTAGGGGAGTGTCCAGCCACACTGCAGATAAAGCACATTTCAGCTGCTTGTATCTGGGATCCCATTCTTTTGATCATGATCTAGATCTCATGACCGTAGGGGAGGGTATGAACATAGACTGACCGGTAAATCAAAAGTTTTGCCTTTTTCGCTCAGCTCTCTTCACCACAAAATACCACTGCAGCTTCTGCACTATAGCAGCAGCTGCACTGATCCGTCTATCAATCTCCTGCTCCATTCCCCCCTCACCTGTGAACCAAATCCCAGGATACTTTAATTCCTCATCTTGAGGGGGGGAAATCTTCTCCAACATGAAGGGACCAAGCCACCTTTTTCCACTGAGGAATTTATTTGGATTTTCGGCTACCCGATATAATATCGATCTTTTAGTTCCTAACATTGATTAAACATTTTTTTATCTAAAATAATGAGGGGAAATGTGCTACCTCTGCTCCGCCATTCTGGCAGATAACCCTGTGGAGCCCTTTCACTGTGCAGCAACACCATTTGCAACACTATTTCCAGGTGCACAGTTTTATATTGTCAAAATACTTTACAGTATAGTATTTTATTGTTTATCTTTTAACTCTTCACTAGTATGCTATTCTTATACATTTTTTCTAAGGTTCACATTTGTGTGGCAATTTTTTCTATCATCTTTTTGCTTCTGTAAACACCAGAATTTCAGCATTGTGGGACAATAAAGGGATTTTCTATTCTATTCTATTTTATTCTATTCATTTCTACAGTTGAGGCAGTCACAGTGGAGGACATAGACTGACTCAAACCCCAAACAACTTGGCAAAGATGGGGGATCTGGAGCCAACAAGTAATCTCTATATCATGTATTTGTTCTGCCCAGCCACTGAACCAGGGGAGACCAATCTGCACAGTTTAATTTACTCTACAGATTGGAATCACCTACATAGTGCAGTGGTTGGGCAGAAAAAATACATGTCATAGAGATGACTTGTTGGCTGCAGATTCCCCATCAAAGCAACGTGGGTACCAAAATAACTAAAAGATCAATATCTTCTGATGAACCTGTACAGCACTTGTTTTTTATCTATACATTTAATTTGATAGCTAGAAAATATATCACAATATATTTAAAGTGATTTTGTAAAATTGTCATATTATTGTATTGTGACCCAAGTATCGTGACACGTATCATAACTCATCACCTATGCCAAAACTCACCCCTACGACAGAGTCTGCCGGTCTAGGAGCAGAGTCCCTGACCTCCATGCGATTTTGAAGAGGGGTTTCNAGATGGGGGATCTGGAGCCAACAAGTAATCTCTATATCATGTATTTGTTCTGCCCAGCCACTGAACCAGGGGAGACCAATCTGCACAGTTTAATTTACTCTACAGATTGGAATCACCTACATAGTGCAGTGGTTGGGCAGAAAAAATACATGTCATAGAGATGACTTGTTGGCTGCAGATTCCCCATCAAAGCAACGTGGGTACCAAAATAACTAAAAGATCAATATCTTCTGATGAACCTGTACAGCACTTGTTTTTTATCTATACATTTAATTTGATAGCTAGAAAATATATCACAATATATTTAAAGTGATTTTGTAAAATTGTCATATTATTGTATTGTGACCCAAGTATCGTGACACGTATCATAACTCATCACCTATGCCAATACTCACCCCTACGACAGAGTCTGCCGGTCTAGGAGCAGAGTCCCTGACCTCCATGCGATTTTGAAGAGGCGTTTCAGCCACAGCCACCAAGATCGAGAGAATTACGATAGCAGATGTCCACCACCTCGGAAGCCTTGCTACCATAGAATTTGTATGAGCACCCTGGTGACTTCAGCCTTGGTGAGGAAGGAATCCCACTCCAAGCAACCCATCTCTTCTTCCACCATGGAAGCTAACAAAGAAGCCTAGCCTAAAATCAGAGCAAATGCCTTAGGATTCTGTAAAGGAACAGGCAATACTTAAAAATGCTTGCTGAAAAGCACAAGTAAAAAAATAATGCAGCCACATTATGATCTTTACTGTTTTAAACATTTTAGTCAGCATATTTTTTGTGGAATTCTTTTTTACTTTTTCTGGTACGACAGAGACTGAAATTCTGGCTTTTATTTTTTCTCCTATGCTCTGTTTTTACACAATGTTAGGGATTAAGATTATCTTAACAGTTTTTCTTAGTATTACACTTTCTGCAGTTTTCTTAGCAACAGATAATAGAGGTAGTACCTTTCCAAAATGTGTGTTGTGCTTTTACTTTTTACTGCTGATTGGTTGCCCATCAGTTGGAGCTTAGCATAAAACTTTACTGTGATGCTTTTCTGATTAAAGTTACATGTGGCTTTAAACAATTGTAAAACATTGACTGAGACATATAAAAAAATAACTGCTGGTGATAACCAGCGGAATCATAGCTACATAAAGTGTTAATGACAAGAGAGGACAACAGGGAATAAAAATACAAAAAACAAAGCTAGTTTGGATGAGAGAACAAAGGGACAGACAGCTCTTGTTATGATGTTGTTTCCAAAGAGATATGCATAGAAATTTATAAATATCATTTAAAAGGATGAAATACACTTGCTTGCTGCAGAAAAATGTCAGTATCACTGTTTCTCTGTATTAATTCCAAATGCTTTCAGGTTGCCTGAACATTCCATTTAATTTCTAATTTTCTTTTCCCATTTCCCCCCCAAAAAATTAGAATAAAAAGACTTTGCACCTTGTTAGTTCTTTTAATTTACCCCTTTCCTACTATGTCACCTACCATGTATTTTTTAAATAATCTATAATGGTTTCTTCCACTTTTCTTCTGTCTTACAACTGCCTTCCAAAGAAAAACTTTAAATAATAAGTAGTCTTGTATTCAATAGACTGCTAGAGTGAAGGATGTTGAAAATAAATGACAGTAAATTTATAAAAACATCCAGATAGAAATCAATGCATTTACAAAGACACATGGTATTATGCTTAATTTACACATCTCAATTTTATGTTATCCATCTAAAATTTGATTATGTGTGTGCTTTTTACGAAAAGTATTTTTTTTCTGTCATTTTTCCCTATGCTTGACAATGTATTATTTTACAGGTTTGTCAATCCTTTGACAAGAAGAATATAGAGAAAAATTTTGCCTAAGGAAATAAGGCAATTGAAACTTTGAGAGACTATGCGTGCTTTCATAAAGACTAATGCCTCCTAAATGTTTATATGCTTAAAAGTGTTTCTTATTTAGATAAAAAAAATTATCTCAATCATCTCATGATCATATTTAAAGGATGGCTGGCATTTCAGTTTGACAACTGAGTTTTTTTTGCCACATTTTTTTTTTTTGCAGGTTTGGTTTTCTTTAAAGTTAAATATTTCAGATTAAAATGGTGAGTAAAAGAAATGCAGTAAAAAAGAGTGAATGTAGGGAGGTGACCATGGAGGATGACGAATGATGCATGGAAGAAGACAGAAAAAAAGGGGAAAACTAAGGGATGGCAGCACAGTGTGAGAGTGTTTATGTCTAGTTTAAACAGTTCCATCATCCATGCTCAGCTTCTCTCCCTCTCCGCTGTATATGGGATCCTTCGGGAATTGGAGAGGTGTTTGTTTCACTTTCTGATGTAGTAGAAGTGAGAGGATGATGGGCTGTCAGGGACAGGTGCAGCAGTATGGATTTGGATTTAAGGTTTTGAATATGATAACAAAGGTGTGCAGGTATAGACCTATATTCTGTTGCAGGTGTGTGCCTCATTTAAAATGCTTCAAAACAAAGTAAAAAAGGTAAAATAAAATTCATTTATACTGTAAATCTTAAGAAAACATGTACATTTGTTTTCATAACTGGATTGTTTTTACTAGCCACTGTGATATTGGACCCTAACTCACCATGTACTGGCATCTCAAAAAAAAAATGTCACACTGATTTATGCTGCTGGTTTTAATAGAAAATGTATATGATTTTAGGGAAGTCAAATTCACCTATCAATCTATGAGGGTCTGCAGGACCCTCCAAGATACACAAGTTGCGTGTATCTTGCCTGGACACTTGGGGCAAATGTAGTAAGGTAATTATAGATAACCACAAAAAATTACTTATGTGAGTTTCTCTTTGAGTTTTGAGCATTTAGCATCCAGAGGAGAGTGTATTTGAGTGTAGAGTGTGTTTGCATATTCTTGCATGAAGGTATCTTAATTAATTTTTGTAAAATATCGGCAGGTCCCAGTACTTAGAAGGTTTTCAATTTGCTGTATGTATGTTTCTGTCATACATACATTAGAAGGTGATGCTGGGGTGTTACTCTCCCGAAGTCAACATACCCTTCTATACCACTGAATGTACGTAGCATTGGTACATATCTGGGTACTTAAAACTATTGAAAATCAATTAAACCTAAAAATAGCCAACAGAAAAATTATATGCTACACATTAATGGAGGACTACATGCCAAAAAGAGATTTCAGTGAATTCATAGTGGCTAGAAATTGCCTTTAAGGGAAAGTGGACACGAACAAGAGTTCTTCTTATCCCACTATGTGTTATCTTACACTATGATAACTGTTACTGGTCAGAGACTATTAACACAAAGCCTGATAATTCCTATAATAATAACAAAGGAAAAATAAGAAAATTAAGATAGAAAAAATAAAGGAAGAAAACAAGATATGATCAGGACTGAAGATAAATTTGAGAAAAAGAAGCCTAAAAATCAAATTTTTAACAATAAAAGAACACATTACATAAATTAATCTTAGGCTTAACCAGTAAATATCTCCAATAGCTAATTAAAGCTGATTAAATGTAGTTCAATAACTGATAAGAACTTAACAGGAAATAACTTTAAATATCATCCTTTGACAATAAATGAATAAATAGAAATTAATATGATTTTACAATAGATATTATTTACCGGTAATATTAATTTGACCTTTTAAATTCAATCTTATATATCTCTTTGGAGTTTAAGTATGTCTAAAATATATTATTTTTGTGGAATAAAGCTCTTTGTTGTACTTCTACGCCTCTACTTGTGTGGTACTTGTGTTTTTGAGGTTCAAATGTAATTCTACGCGCTTCCAAATCTGCTGAATTCAGTATTCATATGTAGACCAACCATCATTATTACGATTTTCTCATCTGTACTTAGTTTTTTCTTTTTCCTCATGCATTTTTCTTATTTTATTTAACTGGCAGGGCTAACATCAAGTAAAGAACATGTACAGTGGGAATTGCCATGTCCTCTTCTGGTGATAAACACATGCCTGAAAACACACATATCAAAGTTAATGTGACATATCGATTACTCCTCTTACAGTACATCTAGGTGCAATCTTGTTAGTCATCAGTGCACACTTTCTGAATACTGACCAGAGGTGGAAAGAGTACTAAAAAATTGTAATTGAGTAAAAGCATCTTTACTTTCGAANTGACTTAGGTTAAAATTTACTCGAGTAAAAGTAAAAATTACATATTTCAAAAACTACTCAGAAAATTACAAATTACTCATAAAAAGTACTCAATTACAGTAACTTGAGTAAATGTAATTTGTTACTTTCCACCCCTGATACTGACAGAACATACAGACTTACATACACCAATATGTCGCAGTTAACACTGAAGCATATATATTTTAGAGCAAATACCATGTTCTGATTTGTTAATTGCATTTTATATATTTAAATTAAAAAAAGAGAATCATGTTAAATAGAAAAACAAATTGATTTGCTCAACACTGTTGTTTTGTTCAGATCCTCCTTCTAGAGTAAATATTTAGGAGGCACTGGCCCACTTTGTTTTCAAAGGTTTAAGATATTAGAGATTGCATTTATTGGTAAATCCATAGGAAGCATTTAGTTGTTTTTTTATGTATTATTCATTTTCATTAGGTATTATCGTTTAAGATTCATTTTATGTTGTGCTGTATTTCTGCAAGGAATAGTTGTGTAGACAAGTTTTTATTTAGATAAAATAACTGTATTCCTGTTTTATTAGAAAAACATCAAAACAACATTAACTGCAACTCCAGCACAGAGCTGCTGGAGAATCTCATTTCATTGGACACCTTGGTGTCTTCCCCAAGGACACAAAGTACCTTAAAGCCGGAGCAGTGGCTTGAACCCCTCCGGTTGCAGGGCAAACTCCATCCGACGCCACTGTTGCCCTGTGGGAGGGGGGTACTGTGGAGGGGCTCTGGTGGGGGGATGTCCCTACTTTTGGTGGGTGTTTCGGGTTAGACCTTGGCTACACTGCTGACCTCTTCCCTTGGGTGGCCCCCAGTCCCAGCTTAAGCAACCTGTCCCTTCCCCACACTGGGGGGGAGGCTGGGGATCTGCTCCTGGTTCTGTGAGCCTGTTCCCCCTAGACAGATTGGCCCATGGATCTGGGGGGATAGTGTTTATATGAGGAGTGTAAGAATATGATTAGTGACTGTCCATGTATGCGTCTCTGTTTGTATACTGTATGTCTATGTGGGTTTAGGGGGGGATATGTTGAATATGACTGGATGAATGTGACTTTCTTATTGTCGACTTATCAGGTTGAGTGTTTGCCCCCCTCCCACCTACTGGAGCACCTAGGCTCCAAGTATGAGTCGGGCCTACAGTATCTCCTCCTCCTTCTGATGCTTTCTGCTAATGAGCCGTGGCTGTTTCTGCTGGCGCACTGATGGATTTCTAGTTGTGGGGTTGAGTATTTTGGTAGGCACGGTCTCATTTCTGGTGATTGCTGGGCTGGGCCTGAGCCTCCTGGCCTTTTGGGGTCTACAGAAGGGGATGGTGTGACCCTGGGCTCTCATCTGGGTCCGCTTTGGGCTTTAACAGCTGCTGGTGCAGCCCATGGGCTAATTGCTGCAGCCCAATGACTAAGGGGTCGGGCCTCTCAGGTACTAGGCCCTTTTGGAGCTTGGCCCCCTGTTTTTGTCTTCCCTTCTCTGGTGGGTGCAGCAATCCCTATTGCTGGCCTCCTTTTGTCTCAGTGATCCGGGGTGCCTTTGGATTTCTGGGGCTTGCACAACTTGTTTATAAATTCTGGGCCCAGTAGGGAGATTGTGGAACCACCCACACCTGTTATTAAGTATGTTTTCCCTCTGAGGAAGTTTTGTAAATCCTTTATAAGCAAACATGCCCATGCATACATACCACGGGAGATTGCTTCCAGGTGTTCCCAACAATACTAAATACAAAGCTGTGGCTACAGACATATACAAACCTGAACAATATTGTGTTAACACCAAAGGTTTCTTGATTTCAAGACATACTGTACATCTTCAGAGTTGTTTATTTTGCTCTCTTGTATCTGTTTCTATCTTCCCTTACTTATCGCCATCTCCGTGTCGGCTGTATGCGATTTTACTCCTTTAATCCTGTTTAATGAAGTTTTATATATAAGTACCAAAAGGAACCTTATTGCAACAACCATAATGGTCTGCATGTGAAAGCAAATCTGTTGGTCTGTCGTCCAGCTCTGGGACATCAAAACAGGACACACACAAAAAAACTAAGAAAAACACAGCAAGGACAAATGGCCATCTACTCTGCTTGAAGCTAAACTGTAGTAGACTGAAAGTGCCATTCTATTTCAATCATAAAGATTCTCTGCCCAACATGATCGGTGTAGGGCAGTAACTTAACAGACTGCTTCTTTTTACCTGGTGGGTTACCATTAATCCTCCATATATATATATATATATATATGATCATATGAGAAGGCTTCCTATCTCTGGCCAGTCTGACAACTCTACATCCACCAGTGAAATGCAAACACAAACAGGTCTCTCATAATTATGGCATCCCTTTTTATTATTATTTTTAAACTCTTTATCAAATCATCACATTGCAGAAATTGCAAATAACATCAAAAATGTAGTTTAATCAGGGATTTTCACTACTAAGCCACAACAATAAAACACCTCAAGCGGAACTAGTAAAAAATGTGATTTCTGTGAAGTTTTAAAGATTCACATACATATGGAATAGAAATGTAATTCACTTGGGGTAGAATGCACGTTGGATTTTGGGGTGTCAACATGAAATAAAGAAGGTCCTATGTGTTTCATAAAACCCCTAAAATTAAGTATTTTGGGGATTTTATTAAATCAATGAATTAATGATCATCCCTTCACTTGATTTGGATATTCAGCCTTTGTCTCTTTTATCTGCTCCAAGACTCTTGGGTACTTGCATGATGTATCAGATGTTAACCAAGAGAAAATAACCTCCTGAATGATTACACAGATAAATTAACTGTCTGTATCTAGCTCAGATTATTAGGGATGAATATTGTCAACCAGTTAAAAAAATGTAGACCAAGTGCCTAATTAAAAGTCAAAGCCATGAGTTCAAATAAGAGCAAAGTAGTAGAAAGGGTTCATATAACTTGAGACACTAAGAAATCTAAATTGCCTTCATTACCACTTTACATCATATATTTCACTGAGGAAATATTTTTTTTTTTACAAAGCCAGTAACACTTTTAGCTTCCACTGTTATAGAAGCTGGATCATTATAATAAATCATGTTGATGTCTATTTTTCATGTATAAACCCAGGGGTACTTACTTAAGTAAGACAACAATGCATTGTCTGAATGTATATATGTGATATCTATATCTGAATCAGTCAGCACTTTACTTCTGTTTTTCCCTTGTAAATACATCAAGTTAATGAATAAGGCACATGCACACAATCTCACTTGTCTCGATGTACAGCTTCATAAGAACAGGAATGAAATAGGAAGATCTAATATTAACCCAGCCTTGTGTGAAGGCAAAGTATGTACTCAGCAGTGTTTGCCTAGTTACTATGCCGGTACTATAACACGATGAATTCTAAATAATAAATACAATTTTATGTTGTTTGAGAGAAAGCTAAACAGGTCTGCATACATTGCTGTGCCAATCTACCACTCTCTCTTGGGAGGACAAGTAAAGCAAAGCTGTTTATCCTGCAGTGTCCAGTCGCACATTTATAGGCACCTGCACAAGTGACATTGCTGGATACTGTGGTTTTTTAAGGAAACTTTAGGAAGTAGCTCTCCTTCTTTAAGCTTTAATGATAACAAGTAGGTGTATCGTCCTACAGACACATGACAGTTTCATATATTCAGTAAAAGATTATTTGATATAAATTAATTGTAGCTACTGTTTGAAAGGATGTTTTGTTTATATTTTTCTTTGTTTACCTTTTTTGCTTGTGTTTATTCCAATAAACATCCTGAAATCTACACACAGAAATTACCACAGGCCTGCTTGGTACACTGACGCAATGCTAATGCTAAGTTAACGTTATCCCATTAGCTATTTAATTTAAAATTAAATTTCAAAAATACTTAATCAAAAAAAAAAAAAAAGGTTTTCTCTGTTATTGGCATTTCTCAATCTTACTGTTGTGATGTTAATAGCTGTAGGAGAATCGTCTGTAGCAGTCTGTCTTACAGTGGTTCTGGAAAACCTCTGAACTAAGACACTGTAGCCATTTCTTAATTTACAATAACGGATGCGTACAGACTCATGTCCTAGCCAAGTATGTTCTTGACAAGTTCTTAGGGAGAACATGCTTGGCTCACCTGGAACTGCATTTGACATCCTGGTATCAATAGTCTCTATTGATACCAGTCTCTATTGGTCAATAATTTTCTTCATTTTTATAAGGAACCCCTCAAAAAAAGGAGATCAAAGTATTAGATAACAGGAGCAGTTCACCAGTCATTCAAAACCTGAGTGTCAGCCTACTATGCCAATGCCAACTCTGAGCCATTGGTTCCTGTGCTTACCCGTATTCCTGTCCATGCTAAACTTTTTGTTTCTATGCTTACCCAAGATAATTTCAGGAAATGGATAACCTTGTCATTTCTGTGCATCCAAGCTATAAGCTATGGTCACTACTTCCTGGTTTTACTGGGTTCTACTGTGAGCGACTTGTTGTCATCAGCATTCCTATGAGAAATCGGACAACCATCAAACCCCTCTAGCGGTTGGTCTCATCCTCCACAACTGGTAACTGCTCCTCCATATTACTCCTCACTGGTGCATTCACATAAACTCAGTCAGCCCTCATTATAATCTGAATTGCTTCACCACTTCAACCACTGGTCCCCAGCCCAGATCTTCAAACCCTGTTTTTACCACAGGACCACACATAAATCTTGGACCCACTCTCCTCTACCTGGCTCTTAAGTTCATCTTTAATACTAAGCAGTGATCATCCTTCTTCTGTCCAATAAATCAAAAAGCTCCTCAAATAGTTTCTTCTTTCAGAGCTAATTTCTTCTTTCAGTTATAATTTCTTTCCTACACTGTTTTCTCCTGAGAGTCCTTTGTGGGTCAAAAGACTAGATAAAGTCATGATGCATTGCTTACAGAAAAACTCCAGAAACCATGACTTTGTGAAATACAGTGAAAAATTTCCCACATATTAGATTGTTGGCAGCTACAAGTTAGCCAGTTGTGGATGTTTTACATTATTTTGGAATGAATGAGCGTTGTCAGCTCATCCATGATCTCTTCAATGACCGTAAGCTGGACTCCCTCTGTCTTATGGAGACCTGGCAACAACCAATGACTTCTACCAGCTCCAAGCCTCCACTCCACCTGGGTTTGTATACCACTCTCTTCCTCATGGCTCTGGCCGTGGGGGTGGTCTCGCACAACTCCATTAGGATAGGTGGAAGATGTTGCCAGTTTGGAATCCAGTTTTCCACACTATGGAATGCTCTGCATTTGATTTACCAGGTGTGACTCTAATATTCATTGCCATAGTCTATTGTCCCCCAAACCACACAGTGACTTTTTAAATGAATTCTCCTAGGTGATTTCAATATTCATATGGACAATATAAACCTTTCACTGACCAGAGACTTTACCTCTGCTTTGATAGTTTTGGATGTCGTCAGTATGTTGATTTCCCAACCAGCATAAAAGGACATTCGCTAAATTTGGTTTGATCCCCTCTAACTGTTCTGCTGATGATGTTCATATTTCTGATCACATTCTCCTGTCCTTCAATGTCTCCCTGTCTCTCTCCATAATCAAGCCAGGCCGCCAGATTTCTTTTCACAATATAAAGAACATAAACACAGACATTTTATCCTCCCACATTGACATCCCAATCCCAGCTCTTTCCTCTCCGGACCACCTTGTCGCCCACTACAACTCTGGACTTTCCAACATTCTCAATTCCTTTGCCTTCTCAAAATCCGGTCCGTGTCTTTTTCCCGCTCTGCCCCTTGGTTTACTCCTGAGCTCCACCTCATGAAAGCCAAAGGCCGGCAACTTGAATGCCTCCATAAAAAAACTGATCTCTCCATACATAAATACATTTATAAAACTCATCTTCTTCACTACTCTATCTTAATAGCCATAACTAAATCAAACTACTATTCTGACCTTATCTGCTCCAACGATGGCAACTCCAAGTCTCTCGTCTCAATAATGCACAACATTTTTGACCCCCTGATTCTCTGCCTTCTCATGTGTATTCAAGTCAGACTTGTAATTTATTAATAATCTTAATTAAAAAATCAGCTCCATTCACCAGTAACTATATGTGACCCCCTTACCTTCCCCTCTGCCCCTCCCCCCGTCTTTCTCCTGCATTCTACTGCCCACTTATTCTGAAATTTCTGATCTGTAAACCCAACTCCTCAACTTGTTCTCTTGTCCCCCTCACCACAGTTCTGGTCAAAACCTGTCTTATCTCCCTCCTCCCCTTCATTACTTCCATTATCCATTCCTCACTCTCCTCTGGTATTGTCCCTTCACTTTTAAAATTTGCATCTGTCTCCCCAGTTCTGAAAAAACCTGGTTCTAAAATATAACAAACACAAAATGCAGATGGATTTTGAGCCAAAGTGAAGTGTCAGAAGTAAGCATCCACTGTGTGCTCTGTTACTCAGTGAAATAATACAACTGCTGATTTAATCCAGCAGACTGCCACATTTTGGAATAAAACCAGAAATTTTGCAAAACAGTAATGGATTTAATAAAGTGAGCAGAAATACAAAGAGAGATGGTGTTTAACAGGAAGAAGGTGCTCCTGTACCGTACACAGACCATATTGTTAGGGATGGTCCAATTGTTAATACATCTAAATAGCAGCTGAAAGGATAGATGCTTGTATTTGCCCAAATTTGTACAGATGGGTTTCAACGACTAATTCTGAGTTGGATTATATTTATTTTTTGCGAGCGTGTCTATGCATGTGCGTGTTTGAAATGTGTCAATGAAAACATACAGATACTTACACGTGTTGATGAAATTATTGGTACTCGTTTAATGAGAGAATATAGTCACAGACATAATTTGAATCTGACAAAAGTAATAATAAAATTCTATGAGAATTAACAAATGAAAGACATTGCTTTTCATTAGAATGATTATTTTTAATAAACTCATGAAACAGGCTGTACAAAAATAACGGTATCCATAGCTTGATCTTTGCACAGCCTTTTTATGCTTATATTAGCTTTTTTTTTTATATTAGCTTTTCAGTACAATCAAATAATTCCTGTAACTGTCATTGACATTTCTGCGCCTCTTAGCAAGTACTTCGTTCCTACTCCTAATGACCAAACTGCTCCAGTTGTCTCAGATTTCAGCTACTTGCTATGATGCTCAAAAGAATTTAGTGTCTTATATTGTTTTTACTATCCTCCTATTTCATCTCCAATTAGTCAAATTTTGCTTAAAAAAACTGATGTTCCTTGAATTAGAAGTTTAGAGGTTTAGAAGTTTTCTGCGCTCTTGTGTTTCTAATTTTATTCCGTCTCTTTAATTTGTCATCAATTTTGCTTATGTAGCCACTTCCAGGTTGGCTAGAGTACCATGGATCTTACATTTCAGAAGATATGAACAAGTATAGACACAGAAACCTCAAGCTGCTTGGAGACGGTCTTAGAGCCTTCAGCTTTAACATGCTTGTCTATTATTTTCTTTATAATCTCCTGAGACAACTATTTTCTTCACTTCCGCTGGTCCACGTTTAGTGGGATAATCACATTGTAACCAAAAAGCACACTGACAACATGTAGCAATATATATAGGCCCACTAACTTATCACAAGATTGTTGACTTTCATAATGCTATTTAGTAGACTCACCTTGAGTTCACATGGGTGCCATAATTTTTTTCCAGGCCTCTTATACAAGTTTATTTTTAAAAATATTTATGTTCAAAGAAGGTTAAAAAACAATATCTGACTTTCATTTGTGTGTCTTTTATGTGTTTTATTTTTTCTGTAGTTCTATTTCTTTTATGATGTATTTTGACCTGATATTTTATATCAAATCTTCAAATCTTCTTGAAATCTTTCAAATCTTGAAAACCAAGTCCAGTGGATATTTTTTTTGAATTTTTACGGAATGGATATTTTATATCTTTTTTTTTTTATATTAGGATTATTCATTTCAGGTCATTCAGCCAGCACCATTTGGCAGGGTAACAAACAGTGGAAAGCATTCTTGTTGGTTACTAGGTGTATTTACATTTGTGTTATTCTGAGTGTCAGGGTTCAGTGGTGGTTTGAGGACCCAAATGCAGAGGCTGAGGAGATTTCTTGCAGCTTTAATGAAATAAACAGAGGTAACAGAGGCAGGAATCCAAAA
>NW_015150949.1:485707-523469 GCF_000732505.1 Cyprinodon variegatus
AAAAAACAAAAAAAAAACAAAAAAAAAAAAAACACATCAATATTAAATGATGACTGGATGTATAGTTGAACTAAAAACTTAAAGGGGGAGAGATGGCCAAACTCCAAGAAGGCTGTAAAAGTGATGAACGCCTGAGTTCTTTTAAGTCAGTTAAAAACCCATTTGTTTAAAGCTGCCTTTGACTGTTGAAGTAAACCTGTTAAATTAGGTAACTAGTTAGGTTATTAGTTTAACATTGTTGTCCATCTGTTTTACTTTTAGTTTTACTCATGTTTGTATCTTTTGCTTTTATTTCTCTTCTATTTTTTATCTAGTACATCTAGCATTTTGAATTATCCATGTGCTGAATTGTGCTATATAAATACACTTGCCTTGCCTTGCCCTGCCCTGCCCTGCCCTACCTTGGGGTTAAGAACAAAGTGCTTGCATCATTTGACTGCTGAATGTTCTCTAATTGCATAGCAGTACAGACTCCCAAAGATCCCTAAGACCCAGTAAGGCCTAGAGTGGCAACCCACTGCTCTCTCTGGGCTGTTTTAAATGCTGAGGACACATTTTGCAGGAAAATACAAATTTGTATTGACAAATATTGATCATCTTAATTTTGTTTGCAGTCTCCTTAGGTCAGTAATGTAGATACGTTGTATGTCTTCACTATGACAAGCAAGTGTATTGGATAATGATTTAAAATACAATATCCATACAAATGTGTATTATTTGAACTCTAAATAAGAAGTGTGATAGCAACTGTGTAACTAGTAAACATTTAACAAGCCTTTGGTTGTAAGAGGTTTGACTTTGAGGAGAGACATTGGAGCTTTCTTTGCGCAGGACACACACTTGTTTGCTCCTATTTTTTTAACCCAAAGGATGGAATGCTGACACATTGGATGATTGTCAACGGTAAAAGCTGTTCATATTTTTGCATAAGGCTTTTTTTTTTTTTTTTTACGGACCATTATTTTCTCCTTTTAAACTGACAGGTTGACAAGCAGTTAGAAATTGTTCTGCATGTGTACTGGAACTAATTAATTAAATCGGTTTGATAGAGTCTGTAATGTCCTTTTGTTTCTTTTATTTATGTTTTTGCATTACCCTTTTTCTATTGCATGGTATCTGTGGCTTGCTTATTATGAAATAAGAGTATTTTTCAAAACAAAAAAAGCAAGTAGAGCATACATTAGAAACACAAAAATACCTAAAAGTATGGTGAGCTCTCATGTTCAGCCATCTCTGCAATGAGACTAGGTTGGATGTGGGTGAAGATTGCCGTACAGGCCTGAAAATGGACATACCTGGGCACGATGTGCTAGCCTCTTCAGTGAGGTTATACAGAGAATCCACCCTGTGCTCTCCTTCAAATAGCCTCTTTGTGATGACCCTTGTTGAAAGCATTTACCTGGTGCTTTGATTCTGCTCTCATGTTGAAACACCAACGTGACTACTTTCAGTTAAATATCTGTGCTTATTTCAAAGCCACTCGACACCCTTTGAGAAGAACAGTAATCTTTACCTTGCAGGACTCAGTCATTGCACAAGGCCAAACCTCAGTGAAAGAAAGAAGTAATGGATACAATATATTCATGCTTAAAGAATCTTATGTTTGAGCAAAAATTCTTAAAAGAGTAATAGAATGCGAAACTGAGTTTACATAGTCATAGATGAATAACTATAGTTCAGTGGGTGAAATGGATGTACAGAGAAGTTCAAACCTCATCGACACCTTTCTCTGCAAATCTCACTATTCTAAACTTCCACCATAAAATTGGCGAATACAAACAAAGCACCGAGTTGACGTAAACTCGGGGATGTTGCCTTATTTTGCCCTGGCCTGTACTTTTGTCATGCCCCGTGGGGGCGGGTATGGAGTGTCGACTGCTGGGCCTCTGACTGGACCTCAGCAGAGAGCCATGAGCCACCCGTCCTCAGTGGAGCAGGAGGGCTGGTAAGGCAGGCGGGGGAAGGCACGGGACTGCTTGTGTCCAGGCTAACATCATCGGGTTGGGTTTGGTCACTCCCCCATTGGCTCCCTGCACCGGACCACCCCCGGAGCTCACGGCTCAGTTCTGCTGCACTGTAGTCAGCCATTTTGAAATTCCCCCCAGACGTTGTTTAAGGGATGAAAAGTAGGACATGTCCGGGAAAAAAGGGACACCTGGTCACCCTACCATATCAACAATTTTGATGTTGGCTGGTATTAGGGCTCATACTGTAGAACAGCAAATATGCCATTTCAGCCCCACCAATGTCACACCCTATTCAGAGAACTTAAGGACCAGCACCAAATACCCTATATAATCATTCTATGACCCCTTTAAAACTTTTTTTTTCTGTTTCTCTACATGCTNAAACCTCAGTGAAAGAAAGAAGTAATGGATACAATATATTCATGCTTAAAGAATCTTATGTTTGAGCAAAAATTCTTAAAAGAGTAATAGAATGCAAAACTGAGTTTACATAGTCATAGATGAATAACTATAGTTCAGTGGGTAAAATGGATGTACAGAGAAGTTCAAACCTCATCGACACCTTTCTCTGCAAATCTCACAATTCTAAACTTCCACCATAAAATTGGCGAATCCAAACAAAGCACCGAGTTGACGTAAACCCGGGGATGTCTCCTTATTTGGCCCTGGCCTGTACTTTTGTCACGCCCCGTGGGGGCGGGTATGGAGTGTCGACTGCTGGGCCGCTGACTGGACCTCAGCAGAGAGCCATGAGCCGCCCGTCCTCAGCGGAGCAGGGGGGCTGGTAAGGCAGGCGGGGGGAGGCACGGGGCTGCTTGTGTCCAGGCTAACATCACCGGGTTGGATTTGGTCACTCCCCCATTGGCTCTGTGCACCGGACCAGCCCCGGAGCTCACGGCTCAGTTCTGCTGCACTGTAGTCAGCCATTATGAAATTCCCCCCAGACGTTGTTTAAGGGATGAAAAGTAGGACATTTCCGGGAAAAAAGGGACACCTGGTCACCCTACCATATCAACAATTTTGATGTTGGCTGGTATTAGGGCTCATAGAACAGCAAATATGCCATTTCAGCCCAACCAATGTCACACCCTATTCAGAGAACTTAAGGACCAGCACCAAATACACAATATAATCATTCTATGACCCCTTTAAAACTTTTTTTTTCTGTTTCTCTACATGCTTACTGTTATTTTATTTTGGTCTTTGAGCATTGTTTTTTTTTTTTTTTACTTTACGTTTCATTTTCTTTGTTCACCTTTTTGCTTATTAGGTTTTAGTTGTTTTCTTGAGTAGTTTCTGTTTTGGGCTGTCTTGTCATATTTTTTCATGTTTTTATCAATTTTACTAAGTTTACTTCCCCATGCCCCTATTTGTTAGAGCATTTCTTTTATTTTTATCTCTCTAGTGTGTTTTGTACCAATTTCTAATTAGAGTTTTGTGTTACTATGCTTTACTTATGTTATGTTCTAAAATATATTTTGGTTTGATTTTTCTCTAGCTGTCTCAGGCCGGTGTTCTGTCAGAACAGCATATGATGTCAGATCGGAATACATTTTTCTTATATGCATGTGCGCACATGCACAAAAGAGAATTAATTCCACATTGCATTTTAGCAGCAGTGTACCGACCAGCAAAAGCATGTTTATGTTACATTTAAAAAAAGAAAATCAGCTTTGATTATACTGTTATTTCTTGAATGTTGAAAGGGCCAAACAAAACGGAAAAGTTTCCAGAAAGTAGAAAGAAGAATCCTCTATAGATAAAGTCATTTTAGTCAATATTGATTTTAAAAAAGTTACTTTAGTGGTAAGAAATAATCATTAAAATTTGGTTACATTTTATTTTCATGTATAAAATCATAGAACACATTAGCTGTGGTAAATATTGTGAATTAAATTAGGTATGCCAATCTGACAGCTAATGCTGTTCTGACAGAACAGCATTAGCTTCTCCTTCACCTATTGCAAAAGGATGTTTGGCTTGACACACTCTGTTCAGGCCTCCAGACAGCCCCACCTTTTATTTGTTAATTTACTGGATCTGCTTTGTTCTCATCATTTCTGTTTACCTGTTTGGCTCATCTTTTTCTATAGATTGGTGCATTTTGCTCTGTCAACAAATAGATTGGATCCATACATTGTCTCTCTGGCAACAGCAAGCTGTCAGGCATGATGTGGAACCACAAAGCCGGTATGGATTACAAAATTGACTAGAATAGGTTCTATTTGTGACCAAATGGAAAAGGCATAGTTGAAGGAGTAGGTCTCTGCCAGTATGCAGGCAAATCATTTTATCCACATATTGTAATGTACCATTTATCTAACTCATGCCAGCCACCTGTTTTCTCTGCTTGATATACTGGTCCTTTCAGCCTTTCATTCACTCCTCAGGGGTTAATAATGTTTGCCATGCTGAGCCTGTTTAATTTACCTTTGCCGTACCATGGTACTGATTCCCATGTCTGGATGTGAAGATCTCATTTTCAACACATTTTATATTTAACAAAATTCACCATGCTTCCTCTACCTGCCTGTTCGCACCTGGATCCATCCTAAGAACTGTAGTTTAACAATCACAAATTACTTGGTGTGTATAACTTCCCTTAGACAATGACATATTTATTGTTTCATATTACAATACCATTGAAAGTCCTTTTTCAGGGAAGTTTGTATCTTCATGGCATTAGAAATCCAAACTGTACAGTCCAAATGTAAAGACGATTCTCATTTTGATATTTATAGAACAAAAAAAAAAAAAAAAATTGGGCTAATTTAGTCACAGATTCATACTGCACAACCACATTTTAGATAATCAAAAAACTTAAGAAAATGTGTACCGTTGAATCCAAAGTTAAACAAAAAGCTAGTTTTCTTAAACACTATTGTATGATATTTGCTTTGAACATGCTGGGATTTTTTGTTGTACAGTATGTTGTACATTTTAGTAAAAAAGCAAGCAAATATGACAGATTATGCACCTTTTTATGTTTTTGTTTTTGAAGTAATTAATAAGCAAAGAGCAAAACAATCCACTATTTGCAGAGAATTGAAGAACTTTTCAGATATGGCAAATAATTTGAGTCAAAAGTTTGATTCTAAACCTAAAATATGTCTCAGAATAAAACATGTCAGGTAAAAGCTCAAATTAATTCAGCTTTTCTTTGATTTGACCAATACTTTAACAAAAATTAAGGGCAAATAAAATGTTGATTAAAAAAATATCAATGTTGATATATTCATCTATTGTCTATGTCTGCTTATCCTCATTTGGATATGAAGGGGGTTCTGTCCTTCTGTCCTTAATCTTTGGAAAGGAATTGGTATATAACAAGAACAGCAGGCAAGCCTATCACAGGGTCACACTCCTCTCAATGTGTAACAAACACAATCTGGTGACCCAGAATTCAGCTAGAACACAGAATAACAGTTTAACAGTTTATTACATAGAAAACTGCAGCAAGACATGAAAGACTCGTCTGAGACCGGAGCTGGATGTCTCAATCTCTGTAATGAGAGAGGGGATATTAGTGACAAGGAAATGACCAGTGGGAAGAAGGCAGGCTGAGAATTCTGGATCACAAACCTGGCGAGCGTTTCTATCCAAACACAGAAAACCAATCTGTCTATTGATCTCTCCTTTCATTTCCCCCTCACATGTGAACAGGACCCCAAGAAACTGGAACTCCCCCTGTAATGACCAGAAACTGAAGACCCAGAAATCAACTCCTGGCAACAGTTGGTGTTTAACAGTTTATGAAAATATAGAACTGCCGCAGGTCCGCAAGGATTCACCAGAATCAGCAACAGGAACTACTGGAAGTATGTTGGACAGCTGAGTATGACATGTCACCTAGAGTATGTTTGCCTCGACCAAATCGGCAAACCCTACCCCTTTGCATCTTTCTTCCATCTGTCTGTATCTCAAAGTAAGTGAAGAGGCAACTGGGGATACTGATTGGCAGATAGGCACCATGTCCAGATGTTGTCAGTCCCAGAATGTTGTGCCATTGCACAGCTGCTCTGTGGGATTCAAAAAACATCTCTTTAACCTTAGCCTGACCCAGGAGATCAGTGATGTCGAAGACCTCCTGCTTTGTTTTTTTCTACCAATAAAAAGCAACAGTCCCTAATGAATATAGACGTATTGCCCTGACATCCCAGATCATGCAAGTCATAAAGACTCCTGTTGGCCCACCTAAGCAAACAAACAAGCAAGTATAAGGACCCCCTGTAATTTGCTTATTGCCATGGAGCTGGAGTTTAAGATACCACACCTGCATAAAAAAAATCAAGTATTTAGACAAGGGAGACAGCACTGTGAGTATCATGTTCTTTGATTTTTCCAGTATACTTTCAATGATTTAGCTGGATATTTTTTGTGCAAAAAACTTCAGAAGAACAGTAGGTCCTTCAGTGTTTGCAGGTATATGTGTAATCATTTTTTTCATCATCTGTTGGGGCAGCAGCTTTGGATCAAATGACTTTGCAGCTCTGCAAGCTAATAAATAAGCCCAGTTCTGTTCTGAGAAGTTTATTTAAGACAGTTGTATGTAACAGCACCATCCAATAAGGCAAAAATCTAGATTTTGGATTGTGCCAAAAAATAATAGAAACTGAAAGTTATATTCATTGAAAGTGGGGATCATCTGTCCAGCAGCAGGCTGGTAGGTGCCTGCCTTTCATATCTGTAATCTGTTTTGTTAGAAGATTTAATTTTCATGAAACATCCCTTATATAAATGACTGGAAATTGAGCTAAAAGGTTCAGTAGTGTAAATCCTGGCTACATGTAAATAAGAAATGGTTTTGCAGACAAGTTGTTCTTAGGATTCTGTTTTGGGATATTGAAGTGAGTTGATTAGAGATGGTTGCTGATTAGGCAAATGGCAGTTTGAGAAAGAATAGCAAACTGAATTTGGCAGCATGCAGACAGGCCAAAAGGTGTAAGATTGAAGAGCAAAAAATATTTATTTGCATTTTAGTTTTGTAACAAAGAAAGTTGCAGAAAATTCATGACCTTTAGCCTTGGCCTTGGCACCTCCCACACACACAAAAAGCAAAAATGAGAAGAATTAAGAAAGATGTGAAAAGAATTATCAAGAGAGTGGTGGGACAATGTAATAGTTTGTAATGCTGATAAAAACTGTATTTCAGGTGTGAGTGCTAAAGTCATGTCTATGGAACATAAATGTCAGCAGATGGGGTTCTGCCTATCAGGGGAGCTTTGCTGTGGTTGCTTCTTTACAGTAAATTGCTAAAACCAACACCTCCTCCCAGCTCTACCTTTCAAAATCGCACAGTAGATACAGCATTTTCTTTTCAATTGTGGAAATGATGTCTGTCGACAATGGAACTATAGCAGCCCTATGGGGAAGCTAGATTCTTGCAGCTTTTAAGTAAACAGCAAAGGGATAATGGGTTAGAAACACAGCAATACAGCAGGTTAAAAAACACATAATGTAATAAATCTAGCAAATAAAAGATCTACGCAGATTCAGCACTGCTGTGTGCATTAGTGCTGTTAATATCATATCAATAGGTAATGTCATATTGTAAAATGCACCTGAAAATGCAATATATATATGAGAAGAATCGCCACAATAAAAAAACTACACTTTAAAAAACAGAATAAAGAATATTAGAATATAGAGTATTATTTTTTTCTTCCAGTGAAGAGAGAATTGTCCACAGTTAACAGCCAGAACAACAGGTGTTTCTAGTGCTGTGTTTGTGTAACAAGAGAATGTGTGATCTAGGAAGATTATTACTCTTCGTTACATAATTACTCTGCAACTTCTGAGCTGCAGGCAAAGTGGACCAAGCATATCTACCTGAATGTAAGAGTCAAAAATTGCAAGCCTACTGCCACTTTTATCCCACAGAGATACAGTAAACAAGCTCTCATCATTCAAGGAGACGTGCGTTTTATGCAGGGCAATGACCCATGACATGCATGGATTACACCAGTACATCTCTAACCAGTATAGGTCTTAAATATTAGAGTGGAGAATAATGAAGTGAACTCCTCCTCACCTGACCTAGAAGCTCTTAAAAACTCATTGTCCCTTCTTAAATGGGAGATTTATGGTAAGGTGGGAAAGTCCAGCTCACTGAACTAATGTCAAAATATCAAGAAAATGACAGATTCCAAGAGTGGAAGTGTTGTGACCGCTGTTAAAGAATAACTATAATGATCAACAATTCTTTATGCATTATTAAGTTTTACATTTCTAATTATTTATTTATTTCTCTGTACAAATAAGATTGGAAAATGTTTCATATTTAACTGGGTAGATAATTTTACACAGTGGTAATTCCAGTCTCTTGAATACTCATATGCACAAGTCATGTCAACTTGCTCCACCTGTTTTAGCTGAAATAAAACCTCTTGAATCCTAATTTTTATTTAATATTTTTTCATTAGCTTTTCATTGTAGTAAACATGGCAACAACTGCATGTCTCCAGGAGGGGGCCACCTCCGGAGCTCTCTTCTTTCTGTATCTCCTTGAAGGAGACCTATTCTGTCTCCTTGAAGCCCGGTCTGCCTCTGTAGATGGACCCTCACATTGAGTCTGGTTCTGCTGGAGGTTTCTTCCTGTTAAAAGGGAGTTTTTCCTCTCCACTGTTGCTACAGGCATGCTTAGTGTGAGGTATCGCCTTCGAGCCAATGAGTTGATGCAGTCTGCTGGCTTTCCTTTGATAGAAAACTTTGAACCAATTTGACTGCATGATCTGGTGGAATTTTCTCAGTAATGTGTCTTGAGATGACATGTACCGGGAATTGGCACTATATAAATAAACTGAACTGAAATAATTAACTGCTTAAGTGGTTTCATTGTGTTTCATTATGATTTTTTAAATTATTTAATCAATCAAATCCTTTAGAATTTGTGAAATTTTGCTTTAATTAATGCTCACAATTCTTAGAAATTAACAAAAATACTTTACAAATGATTTGCAAATAACAAAGAAGTGAATGTGTAGTTTATGCAGCTAGATGTTGACAAGTATAACAAAATATTGTAATATGTATTTGTTTCTCCATGGCTAGGCTCATATACTGGAGATCAAACACAATTGAGGGTAACACATTGCTACTACGGGTCTATATTATTATTATTATTTTTTTCTAATGCTAAAACCTTTTTTTGTTGTCAAGTGGCCCTGCCTGGCAAAATATAATTAGAGGCATGTCTAAGTGGGTGACTTGGCTCTTGTGATGCATGGCACTGATTTTAAACGAAGCTTACACAATGGCCTAATCTGAGCCCACTTTACATAGTATTGTTTCTGTGGCATTGCCACTGTTCAACAAGTGTGGGATGATAATCATTTCAGTCATTTATACACATGAAAGAAACTAGAATCACACAATGCCTTTTTTTTCTTTCCACATGCTTTATGGTTATGATTATATACTGGCTTTCAAAAAAAATTTGTCTTTATATTTTCTCCTAAATGTAATTTTCAGGACTTTTGACTCCCTGCACATCTAGAGGCATTTCTTCCCTTTATTTTCTCTATCGTCTTGTTTTCTTCCCCTCTCTGTCAACCTCCTATTTTACTTCATTGTCTATCACTTTTCTTCATTCTTTTTTAGAACAGATTTTCTCTTCTTCACACCTAATTCATTGTTTTCTTCTCCTCTTCTCTTTGTTTTTTTTAACCCACCTTTGCATGTGTGAAAAGATTGTCGCACTCATCAAATATTCCTTTCTTAGCCTTTATTCAAAATCTACAACAAGATTCAAAGTGAACTTCAAAAACTGTATTACATTTAAGAAAATAATAAAGGAAAATTGGAAAGTATAAATGTGCAAGACATTTAAAGTTGTAACCAAGGACAAGACAGAAACCAGAAGGGTTACATGAATGTAGATAAGAAAGAAAAAAAAAAAAAAACTGTTGATAGAGCCAAATTAGAGAATGCTTCTTCTTAATGAAACAAATGGTAACAACTGAACAGGGAATGAAAACATTTTTAATTACATAGACAAAAATTGTGACTGTGTCATTGTTATATCTAGGTTAAGATTTTAGGCTGTCAGTCAATTAATAAGGGCACTGTTATATGTTTTGGGTGACACGTAATATTTATGGATAAAAATTTTAAAATACAATTATTACATATCTTGTTAATATTGGTATTGCACCAATACCAGTATTGGACAGGGACCCGATACTGCACGAAAATGGTGGTATCAGTATCGCCGAGTACCAACAGATAGGGCACTGATAGCATTTTGAGAGCCAAAAGTTTATCCAACTATTGTCACCCATTCCAGGTAGGCAATAAAAAGTTCTAGAATAATAACAAAGGCGGATAATCCAGCTCCACAAAATAACAAGCCAGAGATTAGTTCCAGCCATTTACATTTTTAGTGAACAGGAAAACTAGACAGAGGTTTTACTTTCTGGGCCATGAATTATCCACATGGGATTAATAATATCAAACATTTAATAGACCACCTAATGACATCTAAAGAACCAAGACTGTATGAATCAAAAGGGTAGCAGTGTGATATATCATCAAACACAGATTAGTCAGAAAAAACTTTAGCGTAAGATTTTTTTTTTAAAATACATTAGAAACTGCTTTCTTTCAAACACCTCAAGTGTCACATGTGACCCTGATCTCATGAGCTAGACGTAGAATAGATTATTTTAAGTACTTTAACAGCCAGATGAGACCTGCAGGTTAGCAGGTGTGGCTGACATCAGGGACAGCTACTGTTATATGGGCCAGATGTGGTTCAGATGTTATGAGCTAATGCCTAAATCTTTACTGCTTTTATATGAATAAAAAAAGTGTGCAGCAGCCAGATGCTTCTAATAAAATGGTGTCAGTGGTATTGGTTTTCCTTTAAGCTTAAGGAAACACTTATGAAGTTTAATTGTTTTGATTACACATATCAGTATTTAGGCAATATTATAGAGGAGCAACACCACCTGTTCTTCATGGTTAATTAAGTCCATTATTGTGAAAAGAGACATTTATTTGAATAGTGGAAACCATGGGTATTTGTTGAGGCTGTTGAGAGAGTAGACAATAGCACATTTATTTAGGGAGGTTTTTTTGTTTGCTATTTTTCCGAGGGTGAGCTAAGCTTGATGCACAGTGGAATTACTCTACTTCTTCTATTCTGTACCTTGTTACTGTATGTGTGGTCATTATACAAAATACAGTTATATAGATTGGGGGAGGCAAATTTATAAATCCTGTTTTGTAAAAACCTAACATAACATAACATGTTTGGCTTCTAGGCTTGAAAAGTAAAACTGCCAGAAGCCGAGTACGGTTACCATTTTCCTTTTCCTATTTAAATAATTTTCTAAAACTTGTATTATTGAAAATATTTTTTTCTTCAGGCAAAGTTTCTAATATTTCTCTTAAATGCCCATTGTCACCATTTAAGCTTTTGGTTGATTGACCATATCTGGATAAAATGTTTGTCATTTGAATTTTTGTTTGCTTTAATCTTTTTTTGAAACCTTTAACAAAACAACAAAATGTGAAGAAATTGTCTAAATGGGAACCTTACAACTCAGACGCCAGCTTTTCGAGAAACCCATATAAATCACTTTTAGGACCTTGCCAGGTTATCAAATGTGCTTAATAAGTGCAAAGCATTTGCAGTCAGTCTCAGCTCACAGCTGGCATTCGAGCAGGTGGAGCTTTTTATATTTCAATAACTCTTATGTAAATTAAACATTACTCTTGGTAGGAAACTAGATTCCCATTCTGTTCGGAGGATACAGATTACAGAACAAAGTAAATATTATTACAGTAATTAGGAATGGAGAAAAAAAAGTCAAATTTTAGTAAATGTTTACTAAAAAAAAGTAATTTTTTTAAACTACTTGACAGGATTTAAATTTTGGGTAGGAAAAGTGTTAACTAGCTTTTTTTTTGGTCCACCAGGCCACCTCTCATACAGCAGGTTCATTTTGGAAGCCAAATGCTCAAATTATAACATTTTTAATGTGATTATAAAAGCATAGTAAGAGGTAAAAAAACAAAAGAAAATCAAAGAAAACAAAAAAATCTCTCCACACTATAGAAACTGTTGAATGAAGTACAAAGAGGTTTACACATATTAAGTTCTAATTAAGTTCTATCCAAAACATCAAACAATAATAGTATATTCATCACAAGTCATCAGGCATTTCACATTCTGTAACAAACAGAAAACACACATACAAAAGTTCAGGCATGAATATTCTTTACACTTACATACACTACAAATACAAACACATTTATGAATTTGTCAGGGCCCATTTTCCAATGAAAAACAGGTTCAGTTTCTATTCATTTTTTTTTTTAAACTAGGAATTTAAAAAAAGGTTGTAAACTCATAGATGACTGCTTCTCTGGGCCTCTCGCACCTTTGAGGAAATATTTTTCAAGTCCCGTTGGCTATTTTCCAAACCTGTCTCACATTTTCTTACAACTATAACTTTATTTACTTTACTTTTCATGTAGATCATTTCTAGAAAAAGAGGCTGATGGCATTTCTTTATATTTCTTCATCAACATTAGCAACGATTTGGGGACCCATTGATTTGGCTTTGAATACCTAAATTAACTGAAATAACATAGCATGACTATAAGCAGGGGTTTTTCATTCCCTTTTTCAAACTTATTTATTGTTATGAGTGCAAAAGCTGATGGTGCCATATCTCATGTTTTTTCTTTCTTTTCCCAGGAGACTTTCCCAAAAATGGCATGTGCCATTCTAAAATTGCTGCAGTACAAAACCACTGAGGCCAGGCATTTTCTTTTGACAGATACAAATGATAAAAGTGCTCCCCTTTGACATCCAACAGGGAGCACCTTTGTATTTCGTCTCCTTCTGTTTAAGACAGAAAGAGAGTACAAGCAGAATCTCTCTTGACAATTTGCTCCTGTTTTTCTTTATATTGCAATGAGAAGAAAAAGACAAAGGAAGGGATTAAAAAAAGGCTTAAGAAAAAACATTTTAGACCATGTGTGAGTCAAAATATAGAATTAACATTAACACTTAAGAGAAAAAATAAACTACATTAAAACAATGCAGGTTACTGTTTGTTGATTAGCAAGAAAAGTTCTAAAAATATTTAATTAAGGCACTGTCTCTCAATTTAGGGATGCCAATACAGCTTAGAGCATAATGTACATTATTTGGCAAAGGCTTGTGTTTAGAACATCTGCTTCACTGACATCCTCTGTTTGGTATTTAAATGTCAACCACCTGCTGTTTCTCTGTTTGAACAAAGTTATTGTTCGATATGACTGCTAATTAAGATGGATGCTGAAAACAGTAAACAATATCATGTGTTAATTTAAATAAAACAAGGACTGACTTTTAGGAAAAATAGAGGGTGATCTGGGGTTATTTGAGGTTTCTCATCTTCTAAATTCTTTTTTCATATTTGTTGTGATCTCCAAAATCAAAGATCTGAATGAATGAAATATTTTTACTTTGTTCTGTAGAAAGTTGAATGTGCTGACATAAAAATCACACAAACATCATCAATGGAAATCAAATGTATTAACCAATGGAGGTCTGGAGTCACACACTACATTAAAGGGGAAAGACACCGGATCCAACTTTGATGTACTGCAATGTCCTAAAAACAGGTCTAAATGAGGCTCAGGATTGTGTGTGGCCCAAACCACTCGAGCATCCACCAACTCCTGGAGTTGGTGGACATTGGTGGAAGGATTGAGACATGATGTCCCAGATATGCTCAATCAGATTCAGGTCTGAGGAACAGATGGGTCACTCCATAGCTTCAATGCCTTCATCTTGCAGGAACTGCTGACACTCACATGAGGTCCGGCATTGTCCTGCATAAGGAGGAACCCAGGGCCAACCATAGTAGCATATGGTCTTATAAGGGGTCTGAGGATCTCCTCTCAGTACCTAATGGAATTCATGCTACCTCTGGCAGCCCATGGAGTGCTGTGCTGCATTCCAAAGAAGTGCCATCCCACACCATTCACCATTATTGATATATATATATACCGTAAATCCTCTAATATTGGCCTGTATTCCATTAGCAGCCGGGTCTCTAATAATGGCCTGTCTGGCTGTCGGTGGAGGTAAATACTGGCCGGACTCGTATACAGGCCAGGGCTATAGTTAGAACCAACAATGTTCCTGGGCAGTCCTCAAAAGCTTGTGATAGTAACATACAAGTACCACAGGGGGGCAATGATTGCTAACGAATTCAAGCCATTAGCATGGGAAGTCCCATCCTTAGCACGGACAGTGCCGCAGACAGGAGGTCGGCTTGTTTTGTTTTTATGACCGAAATTGCGGAAAGCAACTCGTGAAGTTTGACCAGCTAGAAGAGCAAGGTGCGCGAGAACGCTGGGACCATTTTCCACCTGGATCTCCGCTCTTTTTCGCAGTCATGTCCCTCCGTTGTCGCACTACTCGCCCCCACTTCCTCATCGCCTCGGCCGTATCTAGACCCACAGTGTATAGCACAAACCATGCTTCAATATTGAGCATAAATCAAAAATGTCTGCTGCGGCACACTGCTGCAGGAGTATAACCAGCAACACAATCGTTCTGATCTGAAAGACAAATGTGATTACCGGTACGTCTGGTGGTAACCAGGCAGCGTTAAAATGACAGAATTTCATTGGCCTTCATTATTCTGAATTTCCCTTGAAATATATGCTACTAGTAGCCTATATCCACTTAGTCTGCCTCAAATACAACTTTTGCTGTGATGGCAGAACAGTTTCCATTATTTATTTATTTTTTTTTTTTACTTTATGTCGCAAGTCAGTTTGGCCAAGATTCCATTCTGTGTCTTTTTTTTTCTTTTCATATTGCCGTGCAGAAAAATTGCAGCTGCTGGAAGATGTCTGAGTAATTTTCTGTATACCGTTATGGTAACTGTACTTTTTCAATAAATGAACCTTGTATTTTACAGGTTCAAAGAGACACAAAATCTCTTTTTTATTCATTCCACTGGTAGTCTGTTTTGATCAAATAGATAGAGGCCTGCCTCTAATTCTGGCCTCCTTCCAATAATGGCCTGGACCAAGATGTACCTGAGTTAAATAAAGGCCCTGGCCTATAATAGAGGATTTACGGTAACAATTTGTAACCCTGAGAAGAAATCCAACTTAATTCATGTCACTTTTCAAAGTGTCATTGGGTAACTTCTCACCATCTTTTTCAGCTCTAGGACTTCTATTGTCTGTTATTCTGCCTCTGTTCTCTCTCATGTATATCAACCTGTTTCCATCAAGTCTGTCTCCCTTGTTAGCACTTCCTGCTTTCCTTTCATCATCTACATTGTTTTAGCCAATGGCAGTCTGTGGTTACTGACATACTAACAGCATTTCAGATTTGCGAGCAAGAGATGTGTGCTTGCTGAAACACACTGATAAACTCCCATCTCAGGTTACAAGACAATTACACAGCTCAAACATGAGAGACACATAAACAAATATGGTTGGTACAGTATACTAAACTTATTATATAGAACATGCGACCGTACATGTACAGCATCATATGGTCAGTAATGTGCTTAATATTAACAGATTAATGTATTGTTTTACACATTTTATGCACTACTTTCCAAGTTATGTTAGTAAATTCCGCTTTGACTGGCTTTTTTATTATTATGTAATTGTTTTTTTGTGTCAGTTATAGAAAAATATGAGCAAATAAAGGTTCAAGGACACTTATCTGATTCTCATCGGTAGATATGTTTAGCATTGGTTTACCACATTTATTGATGTACAAAAACATGTGAACACAACAAGAGCCATTACAATGTATATAATAGTGCTCCAAGCTGCATAAATCAATTCAAAGCAGGATAAAGAAGAGGAGGGATAGACTTCAGAACAGGATGAGTAAGCAGGAGATAAATTCTGAAGTTAAAAACCATCAAACCAATGGATAAAAATCATAAAACTACAGTAAGACAATCTAGACCTAAAACCATGTGTTAAACCCACTGCATTTAACTGGGAGTGCGATTGGTATGTGGTCAGATCAGTAAGGATGGGAAACAGTTTTTTACACCTCCTGTCTTGCATTTAGGGATAAAAAAAAGTCATAATTTAAAGCTGAAGTGGCTATCCACCTTAACTGCCTACTGTATAGGGATGTGAGTGATTGTTGGGGCTCTCCAGTCAGTGTTGATAAAATATTCACCACCTGCTTCAGGGATTTTCACTTTTTTAGATACATATGGCCAAACTGCAACTCCATGGAACATGTTTAATGATGTGATTAAAGCAAAGTAAAAAAGGCTCATTATAGTTTAGTCAGAATTAAATGGAGAAGTTGCTTTTTCCAGAAGAGATGCTAAAGGAAATTCTTGCTCTCTGCTTCATGAAAGCCTTCAAGATTTTAGTTAACATCTAAAATACTTGGAAGGAATATCTTAGAGTGCCCTCTCTTAATTGCCTGAATGAGAAAAAATGCATCTATATGTATGTGATTTTCTCCACTTAAATGAACAAAACTTGTTTCTGGTGAGGGTTGAACTCCGCCAAGGTTGCTCTTTGTCACCAATTCTGTTTATAACTTTTATGGACAGAATTTTTAGGCGCAGCCAAGATGTTGAGGGGATCTGTTTCAGTGGCCTTAGGATTGCATCTCTGTTATTTGCCGATGATGTGGTTCTATTGGCTTCATCAGGGCGTGGTCTATAGCTCTCGCTGGAGTGGTTCGCAGCCGAGTGGTTTGCAGCGGGGATGAGAATCAGTGCCTCCAAATCCGAGACCATGGTCTTGAGCCTGAAAAGGTTAGAGTGCCTTCTCCAGTTTGGGGAGGATGTACTGCCCCTAGTGGAGGAGTTTAAGTATATTGGGGTCTTGTTCAAGAATGATGGGAAGATGGAGCAGGAAATCAATATGCGGATTGTTGCGGTGTCTGCTGTGAAGCGTGCACTGTACTGGTCTTTTCTGGTAAAGAGAGAGCTGAGTCAAAACGCAAAGCTCTCGATTTACCGGTCGATTTACGTTCTTACTCTCTTTTATGGTCATGAGCTTTAGGTCATGACTGAAAGAATGAAATGTTTTTCTTTTGCATTATTAAATAATATTATATTAGATAAATTATTTTAATTCCTTACATGCAACTCTTGTGGCTGTCATAGCTGGCAAGTTTCTGATAAATTTACAGGCAGGTTTTCCACTTTTCCAAAAGCACCTCTATACAATGATTGACCTTTTTTCTTGAAATGAGGCACAGTAAATATCCAAAAGGGCAAAGAATGTTTCCTTTCCAAGAAGTTTATTTATTTATTTTTTATAACGCTATTGCTTAAGCTGTTGTTCTCTCTAAGTCTCAGTGTTTGTGAGCTGTCTGTTTTTACAGAAACCTGATCACTGTTAGTCAGTTCATTCACCTTTTACAATAAAGCAAAAACTAATGAATCCTTCATGTTCTACATTGGAAATTAACAGAAATAAGGCATGACACCTAATAATCTGACACACAATACCTGTGCTATCTTATATGCTGCTTGTGATGTACAAAACACAGATAGGATCAATGCATTGACAGATATCTTACTTTATAATCTAATGTGAAGGACGACTTTAGACAGGGTTTTCAGCTTTTCCAAAAGCAGCCTCTGTGTGTCACTGTAATGTGTAATCATCGAGACTCATCTAGAAAAAGGCATTTATCATCAGTGTCCAATGCAGTAAAAGAAACTACACGGCTAAATTCCTCTCATCTCTTTCTCAGAGATATCCCGTTACTTTATGAGCGAATCATTGATGTCCCTTTATATTGGACATGTCAAAACATTAATTTCTCTGATCAAATCAAGATTGACTTTTTCTGTGTTGCAAAATCTCACCCCTTATCATGCCATAAACAAATCCCTTGTCAAAGCGACAACCCTTTTGTGTCTATATTATGGTGAAAAATAAACTATAGGACTCCTTCAAAAAAAAAAAAAGAAAGTTTTAACTGGATGTGAGCTGTCATAAAGTAATCTATTTTGTTGTCTGTGATCTTTCATCACTCATTGTAAACTGTTTTTAATTATCAGATGGCTATTTCTGCAACACCAGCAGATGTTTGCTTTAGTTTCCGTTTGATAACGAAACAGACATAGGCAAAAATCCCTTTCTACCTGTGCTGATCAGTGGGTTTAAAAATAGTACTGATTATAGGGTTAAGCTTAAAGCGGATAAGAAGGAACTGTTCAAAGTGGTGTTAGACATGTAGTCACAAAGACTGTGTCTTCATAAGAGTTGGACTGCTTCTGGGCCTAAAATGAATACAGCAATGACCTACACTAAAAATTCACAGAGAATGTTGCAGTACTTCTCTTCATAAATGTCTGAAAATTAGCCTCATTTTCTGTTCAACTCCCGCACAGAGAAGTTTGTCAGGGTAAGTTGTGTTCCCTTCTAGTTGAATGAGTGAAAAAAAGAACAATGAGTTCAAAAGTTAGCAAAAAAAAAGTATCCTCATGCACAACACTGCTAGATGAACCATAGAAAGTTAGCTGGAGAGAGTTGCTCTGCCGCACTGTGTTCTGGCATTGTGGAAATGATGCCTAAATTGTGAAATGCAGAAACGAGCTCCAGATAAAAACAATAACAAGAGAAAATATATTTTTGCTTGAAACAATATTAAAAAAATTGAGGAAAAATGCTTGTTACATCTCTCTACCAGGGGGTGTACCACATCCTTTCACAATGACAGACCTAAGGTGCTGTAATTGTTATTATCTGCCTTTCTTAGTAAACAACTTAACCTCCAATCATTTCTCTGTTTCATAACTAATGTCACAATTTTGCAAATCCCAGAGCCCCCAGCTCTGCCCTATCTTGCATATTTTGGATGTTTATTTCACTCTGGAAAATCTGACAAAGCGAAATGTCTTTCTCACTTTTTATGATGTCTCAATTCCTTCCACTTGAGATGTGGGAGGAAATGCATGAAGATGCAGTAGGTTTTTCATGAAATGAGTTATTCTTTCCTCTTAGCCAATTTCAAACTGACAGTCATATATGGCATGCAGCAGAGTTGCATCATCTGTTTCAATTCAACTCAATTTAGTTTATTTATTTAGCTAGCACTGTTTCACAACAAAAGTAATCTTGTGGTGCAATAGAGAAACAGTAAACTGATGAAGTTTAAAACCAATAACATACAGTGTGGTTCTGTGCAATTTGTCCCAATTCAGCATAGACTAATTTTATTACATTTAACAAATTTACAAATATGAAATTATGAAAAGAAACAAACTTTTTCTACCCTAAAGACAATATTTATTGCAGTTTCTGGAGAACAATGAAAGTCAAAAGGATAAAAAGGAGAAAAAAATGAATCAGTAGCAGGTTGTTTCTCCAAAAATCAAAGCAAAAGCAAAAATCTGATGATTGCTCATCAAATGGAGAGCATGTGAATACGGCAAATCTTTGCAAAAAACATTCTAGACATCCACAAAATGCTTTTTCACAACCCTTGGCAGACAGATAAAGTAATTTTAAATAAGACTACATTTATTCATGTAGTATCGGTTATTAGAAACTTTACTACATGAGAATAATCTCTTAAGAATTGACTAACAGCTCAACCAAAAACAACCAACACAAAGGGCCTGATGTCAAAGGAATCCAAATAAAAAATGCTACAGTATATTGCTCGGGAAAAAAAAAAAAAAACAAATAACTTGTACTACCAGCAGTCTGAATGTGACTGTAAGAAGAAATTCTAAAGTCTGGTTTACACACAAGTTTTTTAAATTGTCAAGAGAGTTTCAAAACCTAAGTAAGAGACACATTGGGAGTACCGTAGAAGAGTTGTGATTGTGTGTTCTCTCTCCAGCAACATGACAAATAAATCAAACTATGCTAGAGCCTATTCCATTCAGATTATTTCCCCAAGTGTCTCAATGGGGCTCTGTACCACCAGGGGAGGCTTTACAGGATAAGGGCATTGGGATAATTCTTTTGGGGTGGAAGTGTGGTTTTGGGGGCCATAAGCTTGAGGGTAAAGTCAAACGGCCACACACAGCCTATGGCATATCAGTCTGGAAAACAGCAGTAGAGTCCAATTTCAAAAATGGGAATAGGCGTGGGATAAATAGAGTGAATGGATAAAAAATAGAACCAATCATGTAACTACTGATGTAACAATTTTTCTTTTTTGAAGAAAATCTCCTATGACAGCCGGTTGATGAAATTCTAACAATATTTCCAGAGTCATTAGAGAACTAATATTGCTGTGTTTTGGGTGCAGTCTTTTCTATTATAACAGAAAAGTGCTATTGCATTATGGGTAATTCTGGGGCAAGCATAAACCCCTGCCTCCTGCTCCTTCATTTGTCTCTTATAGACCAGAGATCTAAGCCTCCCCAGACTGACCCACGTACAGTAGCAGCCATTCAAAATGGCCCTTCCCAGTCAAACGCCACCTGAATGGCAGCCCACTTCCCTGCAACTCCTAGCAGAATCCCCTCCAACTTCCAGCCACTGGAGTGACCCCGTCCTTCTACTGGGCATGCATTTTTTTTTACTGATTCCACCCTTTCACAGAATTACAGGGTCTGACCAAGAGATGGTGCTTCTCTTTCGATCTTAATATTCAAAAGTCATGCCGGAAAAAATATTTTAGTACAAAGATTGATGTTTAAAAAGGAATTTTAGGGGACCATCCAAGGACCAGCCAAGGGCCCATCAAGGAAAGTGGGGAAATTTTGAATGGCTACTGCTGTAGGTCAATCTATCTGGCCAAGCTAACGTTCAAGAGCAAAGGACATTAGAGCATTATCTTTGCAGTGTCACCTATATGGCATTGAAAAATAGCCCTGTTTCTGTAGTATCGTCCGAAGAATTGATTTATTTTGAAAGTGGTTGATTTCTCTGAGGGCTAAACCATGAGAGCATTTTTTTTTTTGCACTTACACATTTTCTAAACAGTTACTGTTTTGTCTGACTTCCCATGAAGGTATATTATACATATCACGTATGTATACCACATTTCAAAATAAAAAATATTAATAATCATACCTCCAGTGCCAATGTTGCCAACTATCATTTTTTCATTTTCCGACAACTCTAGGGCCTCTGTGTCAAGCGCCAAATCTAGAGACTTTTTTTCTTTGTCAGTCGAGACTTTGGAGACATAAAAGCACTGAACACTGTCCTCCTGAGTGAGTGGATCTTAAGACTGTGACCCTCTTTCCCCCCCTCTCTCTCTCACTGTCCACTCTCTTCATGCAAGGTGGACTACATGCACTGCAGCAGAGAATAAACTTTTCAACTTCCAATCCAGATTGCAAATGAAATGTGCATGTCCAAAGCTGCTGCTAATCTTGCCCTAGAATGCAAAATTGAATCAGAAAATAATTTTTAACTGACACAGTTGTCTCATATACAATAATTGCATTTTCCCTCTACAGCCTCACTCTCTCTCCTTCTGATCCTCCAGTTTGTGTGTCTGCTTCCTTTTGTTCTTCTTTTTTTGCTGGATATTAAACACCTAACTGTGAATTTATGCCACCAATTGACATCATAAAGGACATGATTGTGAAACAGCAATTTGAGCACACTAACCAAGAGGTGGAACAACAGAGTGAGATGAGGGAAGGTTTTTTGTTTTGTTTTTTTCATTTGTGAATCTCATACATAGGCTTCAGGACATGTACAGTATGACTGGGACCTTTAAAACACTTGATGACCTGACAGGGAAATAGCATTATCAAAACATATGTACACAGACCTACAGTACTATAGGAAATATTCTAAAACTACATCCCTGAAAAGTAGAATGCAACAAAGACTGCTGTTATACCAGGAAAAAAATAAGGTTTGTTTAAAGTCAGAAAGGCACAAATCAAGGTCAAAGCAAACTCCAAAAGAATCAGCTATTATAATTGTGTCATATTGTTAACACATGCATATTTGGCCAATGCACAAATTAGGCATTTTTGGTCAGATGTTGGGTGGCCAGTGGTCTCTTCCATGTGAAACTAAATAGCTGGTTGCATTTTTTTGTTTGTTTTTCCCCAAAAAGCCCAGCTGTTTTAACCTGCTTGGGCTCCCAATATGTAAAGAAAGAAAGAAGATGGAGCAGAGATATAATAATCATTTAAAAAATCGTGATTAATGATTGTGATTACGAATATCCGTTATAGTGCATTTTATGTAAATATCTCAAGGTGTTTAAAAAAAAAACAAATTTGAAATAAAGGGTACATTTTAAAGAAAAAAATATAACAATAAAACCTGGAAAAGCATCTCTCTTTGCACAAGTTTTAGGTTTGTGTCACGGTCTTGGTTCTGTTAAGTTTTGTTTTGAGTATTCAGTTTTACTTTGCTCCATGTTTTCTAGTCTTATTGGTTTATTCCTATTTTGTTGTGTTTTCTGGATACATTTGAGTTCTTAATTTTTTTCTCTGTTGCTCTCTTGTGTTGGTCTCCTTTTCCCTAGCTCATTTCCTCTGTTCACACCTGCTCCCAATCAGCTTGTTAGTCTTGCATTTGTTCAGTCAGCCATAAATACTCTCCCTATGCAGTTCCTCGGTGATGGTTCCTCGTCTTGCCTCGTCTTTCCCTGGCTCCTCATGCTTGCTTTCCCTGATGTCTTCATGGTTCTGGTTTGTTTTAAATTTTTAAGTTGGATTTTTGGATTTCTGCCTCTGTTACCTGTGAACACTCAATTATAACTACAAGAATTCACCTCTGCCTTCCTCCCTCTGCATTTGGGTCTTCAAAACCTCAACCTAACCCTGACAGTTTGATAAAGACCAAATGGATGAAAACCAGACGTGACCTGAACACTTTTTAAGTTGTTAGTATAAATTAGGATTTGTGAAAAGATTTTTTTTTTTTATAACAGCCGTTACCCTAACTGTACTGAAATAATGTGTTACTACTTTGCCTTTGGTTGCATAGACCTTACATTTCAGGTTTATTTTTACATGCACTATAACTGGATCGAAGCAGCCAGACATACACAAGTCTGAAAAGGCTTTAGACCTTTGCTGTTATTTGTCACTCAAGTTGTCTCACAGGGCACAAA
The DNA here is from genome assembly GCF_000732505.1 of Cyprinodon variegatus. Taxonomy (NCBI): domain Eukaryota; kingdom Metazoa; phylum Chordata; class Actinopteri; order Cyprinodontiformes; family Cyprinodontidae; genus Cyprinodon; species Cyprinodon variegatus. Next base: position 508,685 of record NW_015150949.1, read on the forward strand.
AGTGAAGTAGGACACAGTTGTTGGTGGAAGCAAGGTGATGTTAACTGCACTTGTCAACACGTCCCTTTGTGATTTCGGGCGCAATTTGAGTGGGTGAGTGGGATGTGTGAGGAGAACAAAGCAGCAGGAAAGTCTTCACTGTCATTTGTCAGTGGGGCTTTGGAGAAAGTTGCTGGCTCATACAAAGGGTAAAAGCAAGTTCTACATTTGGATACATTGATGGCTGCTCTTGTGCAGCAGTGGTCTTTCCACAAACCACCTTAAAAGAGGTTAATATGTATCCTCCTGTGATAACTCACACATCGGGCATCTTTTTATATAGCAACAGAAAAGCTTACTGCAGAGACCTCAGGAAAAAAAAAAAAAAACACTGTTCAGCCTTTTAATCTGTAAATATATAAAATTTAGGATATTGGAAATAAGATATTGTTTTTGGGGTACATCATTTATTCACACATTTCTTAAAAAGCTGTATTTTCTGTCTGTTCCGCAGACAAAACATTGTTACGATAGAAAAACCTTACTGGTAATTGGCTCACTATTTTACAATATGTCAGCAGTCCTTACTTGGTAGTTTTGCAAAGTAGTACTGCGGTGCTTTGCAAGATTCCAAATATTTAGATTTTTTTTTTAATATCTAGTTATATTAGTACATGTTTTAAATCACCCTATGAAGTTGCTTATTTCTTTAATCTGAGTATCATTTTGAACCATTTTGATCACATGCATACTGTATGCCTTCACTCTGTTAGGGTTAGACTACATTTTTACTCTGACCAATCCAACATATTGCACCTATCACTGATTTGTGATTAAGCGTTAAGACAGAATAGAGGGCAGCTGATCCAAGTCAAAGGTCTGATCAACCAGAAACGAGTGGCTGTTTGCAGGTTGAAGGGAAGTTCCTGCCTCAAGTGAAAGACTTCAGATATTTTTAGCAAGTTATTCAATTGTTAGCACAGTCATATCTGTGCTGTGGCCATTTTTGTACAATACTGCACCCATCTGGTGCGATAATTGGAGAGAGCTGAGTCACAATTTCAACCTTGATTTACCAGTCTTTATTCATTTCTGCTCTTACCTATAGTCATGAAATCTGAATCATATCCACAAGAACGACACTCTGAACATAAGCAGCTAAATTAAGCTCTCCTTAGAGATGGGGTAAGGTTCTTAGCCATTTGGAAGAGGCTTGATGTAGAGCTGCCTCTTCTCCACATTGACAGGGCTCAGATGAAGTGGGTCTGGCATCTATTTCAGATACCCCCTGGATGCCTCCATTGAGAGGTGTTCCAGGCACGTCTTCCCAGAAGGAGGCTCAGTGGTCTGCCTGGGACACACTGGAGGGACTGTGCTTCTTTGCTGTTTCTCGGGCTTACCTCTTAAGCCACACTTGTCTTATGTTCAGATCTTCATTTGAGACTCCTCTATAAAACTATCCACTGTACTTCTTTCTGACATCTACTGACCACACTTCTTAAACCGTGCAAAATAACAACCAGATAGCCAAAATACAATTTATGACCAAGTTTGTGTTTTGCTGGGCCTAGTTTCAACAACACATGTTGCAGTGCAGAATATTGCATTCCTAATGAAAGCCAATAAGACGCTGAATTGACTGAAGCCAAACTCAACAATACAAAACTCTGGTCATTTGATAATCCCAAGGGGAAATTACATCTATCAGACCGGGACGTTTTATTTATGTTCCTAATTACTGCAACCTTCCTGGTATTTTCATAGATACGTTTATAGGAAAAGGTGACCCCATCTCTCCTTTCATACCCAGTTCTCTTGTGTTGACATCAAGGATCTTATTTAATATTACAACAGGCCTACATTTTAGGAGGCCTTTAACTGTTTTTCAGAACTTATCCATCACATTTGGTAGACAGTGGGTGTCATGGGCATCTATGTACATGAGTGTGCATGTATGGACATTTAAGAGTCATGGTAATAAACATGCCTTTGCTTTTGTTGTATTGATAAGGCAGTTCTATGAGCATAACCTTGCACATGGCATCCTTTCACCTAATGGGACAGTTTGCCAGTTAACCTTGCCATGATGGGGAAATCCATCATTATCTCAGCAACTACATAACATTGAAGAGGACATCTGCAAACTCACCAATTTTGTTGACCTTGTACACACAAAACTCACAAACACACACCTGCACACACACACGGTTTCCCTTTATAGAGATGATGTCAAATATGTCCTTTTTTGATATTGCCTTGGGGTGTCTTTGTTATCCTAAACTTTTTCTAATCATGTTTTCATTTTAATTTAACAGTTTCTAATAATGGAAAAAGTGTATTTATGATTTTTTTTGTCGAATGTTATTTGGATAAAATTATTTATATTTTTAAAATGAATCTATGCTGAAAAAACTATTTTTCAAAATGGAGATATGTCATTTTACATATTTAGTACCCTGCATATGTATTATGTTTTCTAAACTTTAATTTACTTTTCTCTAAAATGCTGATTAAGCTGTGTAGGGATGTGTTACAACTGCTATCAATATTTATGAGAATGTGGTGAACCTATCAAGCGACATCCAACTCTGACTTTTTCTGTTTAATCTTTTAACAAACCATTTGTATAAAAAAAAGCTACTGGGAGATTATGTTTTGGATCATAATACCTGATATAAAAAGACGTTTTTTTTTGTTTGTTTGTTTGTTTTATCTTCTACTCTATGATCTTTCATTATACTATACTATTTTTCAGTATGGCTTCTGGAAATACTACAAATACTCTAATTTTGTAGGCTTTCATATGACTTGTGGTATTTATGTCAACAAATACACTTTTGATGTGGTATAGTTTTTTGTTGCTAAGGAGACAATCACTTGAATTGTATTTGAGGAAGCAATTAAATTTGAAAAATAAAATGTATATGTAATATGTAAAACATTCCAGTGGTTTCAGAAGTTTTCTTGATAATTGAATAGTTAACGATGAGAAACTTTATTTTGTACATTTGTCATTGCACTTTATTAGGTTACAAAATATATCATCACTGGACCTTTTGTACTGGCAATGAAAATATTAGCTCACATTTTGGAAAACTTAACAACAGTAAATTTTAAAATTTGCTACAATTTACTCTATGTTTACACCATAAGGTGTTTTTTTTACCCAAGTATTTGAAGCTGAAAGTTATTAGAGGCTTAACTAAATGTTGCAGGTTAGAGTCATTTATTTCAGGCTAATTCTCCACATATGTGAGACTTTTTTTTGGGGTTGGGAGAGTTTCAGCCTCATCATGCGTCCAGTGTCATGTCCTATACAGGGGGTAACGAGGGGCAATTAGCCTCTCATGACTACACTGCAAAAAATTTAAATCTAAATAAGTAATTGTTTCCTAAAATAAGTGCATTTTTTCTTGAACTGAGGTGGTAATTGAGCCGCTTTGACAATGGAACAAGACAATTTACATTTAAAATAAGAAAAAACAATTGCATTGTCTTGTGCACATTGGGACAAGTGCATATTATCTAATTATATTATTTTACAGCTACAGTGTGTAATAATTACAGGGATATACAGTCATAAATGTAATATATTATTCATCACTATGTTATTTATCATCATCTACGAGCTCAGCCTCTTAACCTTAATATTTGCGTTGCCTTAGAATTCGTTATTTATAATTACATAGGAGCGGGTCTCGCAGCCATGGAGGCAGACATCTTTGCGCTATGGCAGCGCAGAGCCAACAAACTAGCGATTGCGAGATCGCCCATTACGCTCGAAAGTAACTACGGCAAGTTGAGAGAGATGAACTGAGACGGTACTGAACAATACATGGCAGTATTATGCCTGAGAATACTATCTGTAAAATTATCTATGTAAACAAACCTCATCACTTGAGAAGGTAGGTGATGCTGACGTTGTGGAAGAGATTTTGTCCCGTAACGCTAGCCGTACTGTTGGGGGGGAGAAGCGGTGGGGGGGGAGATGTTCATGTTGCTGCAGTCTGCACGTTAGATGTCGCTGAAAATTACGCACTGTAGCTTTAAGAGTTAAAATACTCATTCCATTGGCAAATCATCTTATGTACCTACTCAAATTAAGGGTAAATACACTTAATTTAGACATTTTTAACTTATTTCTGGATGGTTTTTGCTGTGTACCTCCTAATCAGGAATCGTAAGGTCAGGAGAAAATCAAACATGTTTAAATCCAATTGGCACTTGTAAGGTGTTCGTTAGTGAATCCTGCTGTTGAAGCAGAGCTACGAGCTGATTTACCAGAACCTCACACACTGTGCATGTGCAAACAAGGGAAATCTTCTTCTACAGTGTACATTTGGCTTCCAGAAGGAAAGTGAATTATTTTGCGTATAACTGTAGTTTCAGGAAAAAAGAAAAAAATATTTTCTTGGTTTAAATTATGTTTAAAAAGAGCCTCTATCACTGAAATTATTTTAACAATGCAAAACAACCCGCATCAAGGTAGTGAACCAAATAATGTGGCATACATTTTTTTTTATAAGTCTTTATAAGAGATGCATGTTGGTTTGACATTTAACTGTTCAAAACCATGTTCTGAAACTCAGATGCTATATGTGTTCCTTCCCCTACACACTTAAAATAATAAAATAGAAGATTGGATTTTAAGACCACTGGACAAAATATATTTTAAATTTCATTCCACACATCAGATATGTATTTATTACATGTTTTTTAAGCAAACATGGTCAATTTTTAAATGGTTTAAATAGACATTCAAAATGTAATTGTGTGCAATCAAATGTAGGAGGAAAAGTAAACAATATTTGTGCAGCCGAAGCAAGTGGAGCAGTTTTGGAAGTGGTCTGGAGCTGTCCTAAAATGTGGACCTTTAATCAAACATCTCTACTTATTTACTTTTCTAGCATATAAGTATTAATGGATCGGTGTAATTTGTAATTTGTAATTTTATTAAGGATCCCCATTAGCTGTTGCCATGGCAAACAGCTAGTCTTCCTGGGGTCCACATTAAAAACATACAGTAAAAACAGTTACAAATATAAAAATTTCCAAAAATGTAATTTCTTAAAATTACTATAGGAAGTACAAAAGAACAAGTAAAATAAAACAGCCAATAAAACAAGAACAAATATAATAAAACAGTCAGATAAAACAGAAACACTTCAGGGCATCAAATGGAGTCTCAGATTCTTTTTAAAAGATAATTTACTCTCAGTGTAGCGGATGTAGTGAGGTAGATTATTCCAAAGGTGTAATGATCTATATATAAAGGATCTCTTTAGATGTGTGATTATGTTAATTTTGTATATTTACTTCTGTCTCCTTGAACCCCAGTCATCCTTGGCAAATGGCCGCTCACACCAAGCCTGGTTCTGCTGGAGGTTTCTTCATGTTGAAGGGAGTTTTTCTTCTCCACTGTTGCTGCATGCATACTTGATGTGAGGGATTGCTGTAGAGTCAACACAATGCAAGTGAAGATCTTGTAGCCAAATGCTGTTCTAGGAGGAGTGCGTCCTGCAAGTCTGTGACAATCAGCAGGTTTTGCCTGGAAAACGTTGAACCGAATGTGACAGGATGATCTGGTTTTATTGTTTCTGTAAAGTGTCTTGAGATGACATGTGCTGTGAATTGGCACAAAATACGTACATTTACTAATTTTAATTGAGTTAATAGTCAGCATAGTGCATTTCAACATTGGATCATTCTTTTTTTAACTAACATTGTGAACATCAGACATAACAGAATAAATATAAATTACACAAACATAAAAGGAATAAGTGAACAAAACACTCACACACAAATAAAATATGTTAAAACCTCTTTATTTCATTGACCTTGATAATGCGTTTCCATTGTTCTCTTTCTTTAGAAAAATGGTTAATGTACCATTCATGCCAATAATGTGAACTAGATGGAAGATGAAACAAAAAGATAATCAATGCGTGAGATTCAGTTGGTGAAGAAGTGCCAACATGTTAAAAATGACTGGGGTTTGGACTTTGGGGCAGTGAGTTGGAATAAAACCAAGTGATTAATTTTTACACCCTCATCTCCCTCGTTTTTTGTACTTCAGTGGTTTAGAGAGGCATTGCACACTTTGGCTTGAATGTAGCTTACCTCAGTATCTTATCTTTATTCACATCTCTGGTTTCTCTCTCCTTATCAGTGTATTTTCATTTTACAGTGACTGGGTTCATTTGTGATTCTTGTGGCCTGATGTATAATTGCTTATTGAATAAGGTCCATGCTCCAGTATATTGTCAGAGTAATGGCTGTGGATGTTACAACACCAGAAAACCTTTTATTGATCAGACACTGTCATTTTGGCTTCCTTTAAAAATGTGAAGTAGGTGTGGATGGCTGCACATTTTTGGCCTTTTTTTTTTTTTTTTTTACTGTTGTACCGATATTGTATTGTGTCTTTGCAGTTCATACAAGCAGTTTAAGGTAAACTGGAGGAGAAGGCTGGCTATCTGTGTAATATTTAGAGGACTGAATTTGACCTTATTCTTTAACTTCTTTAACCAGTTTAAGTAATTTAGACACTAGATAATGGTTCATACTGAAAACCCAAATGCAAAGTGAACCTCAGGCTCAAAATTAAAAGTTACTGTAATTATTTCCTTAGTTGAGAATCCTTGCAAAAAGATTCATATTCTGTCACATCATGTTCTTCAGCGGATTATTGAACAGTGCTCTATGACATACGTATTATTTCTCTCTGCAACAAATATGTAGGAACAAACTTTTAAAGCCTTCGGAGAACAGCTGAATGTCTATTGGTATTTAATGTCCTCTGGGTACAAAGCACTATAGAATTATTTGCTGTATAATTCCAATTTGTTATGAGAAGGAAATTACAAGCTTGTAATTTCCCTTATAGAGCTTTATGTTTCACAGTAAAGTACATTAGATTTAACATGATCATGTAAAAACTATTTAAAAGGATATAAAATATATATATACAATACAAAAAGCTGTACAATATTAATTAGACTTTTCCTTTATTCTATGTAACAAAACCCTGACTGTTCCCTACCAAACCTCCTGAATTCTCTTCTGTCTGAAAGGTGTATAAACACTTGCCGTGATAAGGAAAAAAAAAAAAAGAGGAACTAAAAAGAGAAATTTGATTCTAGCAGGCATCGGATACTCAATTTGAAGCTGTGTATGCTGGTGAAGATTTTCAGTCATCCAGGTCACAGTCATTCCAAAATAAGAAAATTATAAACAATGCACTGGACTTAATTTCCAGTTTGAAGACGTTTCTCTTCCCATCCAGGAAGAGTTTTCAAAATGTTCAAAATGTCAGGAATAGCGTTGAGTTGGAGGTTTTATATTGTTGGGCTACTGTATAAAACCTTGAACTTAACGCTATTCCAGACATTTTGAATTGAAAATGCTTAAGGGATAGGAAGCGAAACATCTTCAAACTTGGAAATAAAGACCAGTGTGTTTGGTGGTGCTATATCATATTATTAGTTTTATTATTTGGGGTTAGGAAGATGAATTTATTATTTTTTCATCATGTCGTAAGAGTTAGATCGTGCTTTTTAATTGTCATTGTTTAGTGATAAAATCTTATGTTTCCTTTGTTGAAATGTCTCTGGTAGTTTTATTTTAGTTCAGTTGTTATTATTTTTTTTTTTTTTTCTTTTCTTGTCAGTATAATCAGTCAAGGTTCAGCTGTTGTCATTCCTGTTTTCTCTGCCACTTTATCATGCCATTCATTTCACCTGCTCACCAGCTCTACCAACATTTTGTACCCTTGTCATTTTCTTTAACGATTTGAGGGTGAATACTGATTTAATGCATTGAATCCCTATTCCACCACGTGATATAACACCTACTAAGTACTGGATGTAAGCAACAGTGTAACGTGATATAAATGTTCAGAACTAGATTTTGGTGTTTAAAATAACAATATCCCTATTATTTCTGTCTATATTTAATCAGTTTTTTCTTTCAAAGTTAGTTTGTGTTTTATTCATTTTCATGATGTCCACTTCAGCCCACATGAGTTTTACCAAACAAGGATAAGACAGCCATTTCATATCAGTTTTCAGTGTGCCTCCTGCTCTGTGACTTTCAGAAGTAGAGATCTGACATGGTACAGTAGCTGCCACTGTGTCAAATCCCTGACTATTATAATTCCCTACATGGCTGTTTTAAAGGAATTTCATCTTACCGTGTAAGCGTGATCCAACAATCTCTTGAGCACTCACTCGTGTGGAATCTGTAAAATGTGGTGTAACTGCTCACAAACCGGCACAAAGCTGCTTTTATCCTACTGAGCAAACCGATTTATTAGAAACGCTTCTGTTATGTTACGAACATAACCTAAGTCTTAAATGCTAGAACTTCAGAGGACAGCGATTGAACAAAAGTTGTGTAATCTATGCCATATATACTTGTTTTATGTTTTGTTTTCCTTTAGTGTTATGGTGCCTTCACAAACTTTTATTAAACTTAATCTTATATATCGTACCAATGATAAAAAAAAAAGTTACTTTTGGTCCTTCAACACATACAATATATTTGATAAGTCATATATTTTATTATTACAACTCAATACCTGTCAATATTGTATGTAAATATAATATTGCCAACAACAGAATTTGAAATGGGGGCAAACATTGAAAACTGGTTTCAAACCACAAAATCTAAGATTTGATTTACAGTTGATACAAATCAAAAGAGCCTAATTGTGCCTGTGCTGCTGCAGCGTAAGTGCTGATAAAGATAAGAAAAAGATTCAAACATTTAAAGTCTTCCTTGATTAATTGATATATCCCTGTATGGATTTTTGATGCAAATTTTAACACCACAAGGTTCTGTTCTGACTAAAGCTTTCATTTCACAATGTTAATGTTAAATGTCTACTGCATGACCTTTGTTGGAAGAGACTTATCTGGTGACAGTTGATTCAAGCTATTATCTTTTCCTGGTTCATATTTTTTCTTTTAATTTAGTTTTTACTTTTTCTTTCTTATTTCTTAAGTAGAAATTTCAAATCTTGATAAATATCTAATTAAACCAAACCCACCATTCAGAGTCAGTCGTCTCCAAGTTGGAGTTCTGAATCAATTATTGTGTTACTGAGTGGAAATACCACAATCAAAAGTATCATATGTCCACAGCTGGAATATACCATCCATCTTTTTATGACAAACTGTTGTGCCATGTATTAGAAAGAAGAATCGAATATTTAAAATATATATCAGTTAAGGAAACCAGGTAACCATCTTATGAATAAAATCTGTGAAAAGTAAATATATTCAAAAAGATATAATCTTGACTTTCTCATTCTCTTTCTTTCTTTTTCAGAATGGTATGGGAAACCTACGAGTGAACAAAGAAGGAATCCGTCTGGAGGGGGTGTCCGAATTCTTGTTGCCCTTATATGTCAAAGAGATCCAGTCACGGAGGGTCAGTGATTCTATGTATTTCAGTGTGGATCATTTGTTGACCTGTCTTTATGAAAGAAAATCAATGAGTTAAGCTCTTTCTCTTTCTAGATATTAGACCTACTTTAATAAACATACATCTGCGTTTTGGTCACAGCACATACTGTATAGAACAGGCTCCCATCCTCATCCCTGGAACATAAAGCTTGATCCAACCAAAGCCTGAAAAATGCACTTGAATTGTGGACCCGACTTGAGTTGAATCAATATTTCATTTAAAGGTCAATATAGTTTTACATTTGAAAACAAGATTTAAAAAATAGCAATGAGTATGTTTTGTGCAGGAAAATTCTTTATGGATTAGGTAGACAGCCTGTACCAAAAATCTATACATTTAGCCCTGTTCTAAACGAGCTGTTTTGTTTTTTTACTCCCCCACCCTCCAGAAGGTCATGCCCCCTCAACCCGCAACCATGACAACTAGTCAGAGTTAATAAAGATACAGAAGGAGCGTGGAATAATACATGAAGATGAAGGACATAGCATGACTGATGGGCTGCTACAGACTGCTAAGGACAGCTTATTTCCCCTCATGAAATCACAAGGGGAATATTTTTTAAGCAAAACAGTTTAAACACATATTATGTAAAAGAGGTGGAGAAATGATAGAGGTGGAAGAGTGTTTCTTATTTATGAAGTTTATACACAGGCTACAGGACTTACCGTGAGTAAGTCAAGTCAAGTAAGTCAGAGTGTTTCTAGTGTGAATTTTGCAAAATATGGGAACTTTAAGGTATTATTGTATCTAGCAGTCAGCCACTGCAGTATGAACAACTGCACTGATTGTGCACAGAAGTAACCCTCACTTAAACGGCACTTACTCAGCACAGTCCTCTCCGTCCACAACTAGCATTTGAACAGAGAATGTGCGGGGTGTAAAGAAGCAGAATCACTTGAGTGATTTAGTACATTATGGGAAGCATTAATTTGTCCTGCAAGCAGAGGTTTTGCTGGTATAAAACCCAAACTCCTTCCGTCTTATTTGTTGTGTCATTGGGCAAAGCACTTCACCCTCACTCCACCCTACTGATGGTCAGAGGGCCTGGTGGTGCCCTGGGTCCCAGTGGGAGTAAAACTGAATGTATGAAAAGTGTTTTGGAGAGCCCTACCTTAAAAAGGCTCTAAATTAGTATAGACTTTATATTCTCAGCTCCTCTGGCTACATGATGATCTAATTATACACTGTACCCGACTTTTTCTCTTTTCACTAAAGAGAAGACGACAACAAAAGCTGTGTTTTATAAGTGTAATAACGTTATATATGTATTGATTGATTGATTGCCTTCCTTGATCCCACAGTGGAGAAAGTTGCTCGTTACATCAGCTCAAATAGTCAAAGTGGAGGAAGGACGAAAAAGATGCATGGGATATATGCAGTATATAAAGTGCGTCCACCTGTGACAGTTTTTTTTTTGTGTTTATTTATATATATATATATATATAAATATAAATAGATATATATATATACACTACCGTTCAAAAGTTTGGGGTCACCAAAACAATTTTGTGTTTTCCTGAAAAGTCACACTTATTCACCACCGTACGTTGTGAAATGAATAGAAAATAGAGTCAAGACATTGACAAGGTTAGAAATAATGATTTGTATTTGAAAAAATATTTATTTATTTTTTTTACATCAACCTTTGCTTTCGTCAAAGAATCCTCCATTTGCAGCAATTGCAGACCTTTGGCATTCTAGCTGTTAACCCTGTAAGGCCAAATGTATCATATTTGATACATACGGTTTCTGAAAAGACTGATGCATTGCATGAGTTGTATAAGAAATCATAATTCATCAGCTAAAGCCAGCATCTTCCTTTGCTCCAGGCTCTGGCTCAGATGGTCATGTGTTCATTATTAGCTGTTTTAGTGACAAACGACATGGCACCCTGACTGGTCTGCAATTATGCAACCCCTCTGGGAGCCGACAGCTGAACTAAGAAACTGAATTACGTTATTCATATTAGCCCCCCCCAGATGTGTGTAAAGAGTGTGTTTTTCGTGGAATGTAAAGGTGAGAAAGATAAGGAAATTAAAGAGGATAGATTGAAGTGACAGAACTAAGAATGTGCTTTTTTTCTAAATAAAAATTTCTTGTTAAAAGTTTTTACCTTGTGTTTTGAAAAACAACATTTTCAATTTGTTTGCAATGAGCCACTGACGTATATAGTTGACTAAAGAGATCTATATTACAAATGAAATAGATAGCATAGAATAGAGATATTTTAGAAGCAATGAGTCTATATCTTAGTATAAACCCATTTCACAACTGGATTTTTGCTGCCGCCCACCTGTGGTTCTAACCAGGATTCAGGATTTCATAGTCAGCGTTACTCATTTACAACATCCTGCTTTAAAAGAAATAAATCTGAACCTTTCTGCCGTGGCAGACAACAATAAAAGCAATTTATTCGTGGATGTGCCCACTGAACAGTTTCAGGCCTGACTAATCGTAACTGTTAGAGTTGTAAAGAATATGCATGTTCTTTAAAGACTTTTTTAAAAAACTGATTTTTCCAAAATGTTATTATATAGCTCCTAGAAAACAAACATTAGTGTTACCTAATGGGACATTTACATTAAAATTATAAAGCATAAGCTAACTTCATCCTGATAGATTTTTTGGTATACACAGCAGGACACCTTTTAGTGTTTGAAAGGGTTCTGGTAATAATTGAATTGCCTGTATTTGGTGGTGAACTTTAACGACTTGCTGTGTATTTTTTGCAAAACAGAAACTATAGTCATCTTGTCCAACAGTACTCGCCTAAACTTAATCTATCTAAGTTTTAAATACACTTAGACCAAAAGAGTCAAAGGTGAATAAAAGGAGAGGAAAATGCAGTTGTCCCTCCTGCACATATTCCATGTGTCTTACTCATCTGGATGCAGACTTTATGTAATGAGGGCCACCCTGAAGGAAAGCATTGTAGGAGAAGGAAATGGAACAGTGCAACTTTCATTGTGAGCTAAATTCAGAATGCTGCTAAAAAAACACACACGCTATCACTACAAAGTGAGAAGATTGGCTAAGTGGGTTAAAAGAGATGAGGTGCAAGGAGAGACATAATCATGGGCAAGAAAAGAGTGGGTAAAAAGTAGGAGAAACGGGATGAAAATAAAGATGTGAGAAAAACATGAAAATGGAGAAAAAAAGGGTTTTTATGATGTAGATTGAAATCTAGTGATGGTACCGATTTGATAATGTCCTACACTTAAAGAAATGTGTTCTTCCCGCAGTTTTTACTCTATGGATATTAGTGCTTAACAAAGAAATATTTTTCATATAACAATGTCAATGGCTTTATGTAGTTAAATGTTTAAACAATTTGCATGTCTGTACATACTCAATGGTCATATACAAGGTGCTGATAACTTATGTATACATGATGACCATAATAATGTGCACCCTCTTTAAATTCAAGGATTTTGCCTTTCAGTAAAATATAAAAGTGATCTTTGTTATTTTTTAAAGGTGTGTGCATTCAATGTTAAGTAAGGAAAAAAGGCACAATGGATTGCAAACGGTCATCATTCTTTAAACAGAAAGGTTATGAATACACCAAGGGCTGCTTTCAAAGCATTTTGAATGAATAGTAGTATCCAGATGTTGCTAATTAAAAGAGACAGCAAGTTAGATCACCTCTTTAATAGCAGGAGTTTTGGCATTTGCCAAAAGCAAAAGATAAACAATGATGTCAAAGAAGCAATAGTTGCTATCAATGAATCTTGCAAGAGTGGTGGGGCCATTTCAAAACAATATTGGCCTAATTTATTGTGCTAAATCTTACAGACCTTTTTGCTCTCAAAAAATCTGTCAGCATTATGTAGGTTTGACACTGACACAGTATATGTTTAATAAAACCAAAAACATCATCACTCCAAACCCCTTAATTCCTCTTTATACAGAAGTTAAAGTCATATTTCCAACATATAGAACCTGACTGTAATTGAGTTATGCATACAAAATTATGAAACAACCACATGAAAAACTAAAAAAGAAGACATTGCCCAAGGAAAAAAAAAAAAAAAAACCTACAAGCTGTTGCTCAAAAAGCATATGTCGTGTTTGAAAACTTTATTTTAAATGCATACTATCCGTTTTTCGTTTATTTGGTGGTTTATTGTAGAATTTTTAGTAAGATTTAAATAACTTTAGAACCCCCAAACCACGGCATTATTAATATCTGTTATAAAAACCTGGATTCGAAGAAATGTCAATTTAAGTCTAGATCCTCTCAGTCAAACAAATAGATCCGGTATAACAGTTATAACATCAGACTGAATCCTTATTGAGTCTAAATGTTTCAGGAAGGCTTATGTGATCTATCTTCTTACTTTTGAACTGTATTTAGTATAACACAATTGTAAGTGGTCAGAAATCCAGCTAAAAAAAAAATCCAATTTCCACAAAGATATTTCCTGGGAGAATAACTTCAGGAGTTACATTTTTATTTGTTTTTACCAAAAGAGGTCTCTCTTGTATATGATATCTTTGATCTGAATGAGACAAAAAAAAGTAAAGGTGAAATAAAAAAATGAAATAAAGAGTACATTATCCCTATTTCTTTTTTTAATAGCTAAATAGCATTGGTATTTTTAAAACAGAATCCATTTTGAAAAAAAAAAGTATATTATAGTAATCTTGCCTGCTAGCTGAATACCCATAGTAGTGTGTTCATAAACAGATGACAATCCTTTCCCCGCTCCCCCCTCAACCTTTCAAGAACCGACCTAGAACCGGCCGGTCAATTGCATTGCTCTTTTTTCCTTTAAGGAAGGACAAGCAGCTGTGAAGAAAGGAAGTGGTGCTGACCCCAAAGCTCAACCAAAATAAACATAGAGGCGCAGGAGTTTGCACACGTGGATGCTGCAATCACATCTTTTTTGTCAGTATCTCCAATATCATCTTTGAAACAGGGACAGCAAAAAAAAATATTGCTGCTTTTTTCGGTGGCAAAGATTTTTGTTCCTCTTAAGTCCTGACTGTCTAAAACCAAACTTTAGTAGGCAGACACTAAGTGTATCTTCACCCAATTAGATTGGAAAGTCTGTCTGAATGTCCTTCCTTTCACCACACAGATTTGACGGAAGCAGGTCCGGATTGATAACTGTAAAAAAAATTATTACTACATATGATCAATCTCACTGAGCAATCTGACTTGTTAATTTTTCAGTCACACTGAGATGTGATGCTTTAAAGTCAAATCCTTTGAAAGCAGGTGAACATGTTTTCTGTGGAAAATTTGTCTGTTTAAAATGCTTATTCCTGTCCTTTACCAAACATTACGTGTTTGCACCTTTTATATTAATACTAATAGGGCCGGATTTATCAA